>NC_081407.1:466857580-467045080 GCF_030272615.1 Cryptomeria japonica
CCAAACATAGTAGTGACATTTTGTTGACATCAACACGTGGCTTTTGATTTTAGGCCCCACTCTCCATTGTGAGTTTCCATTTTGTAGTTCAAGTTCAGAAGCTAATATCTTTGGCTCACAACCTTTCTAAGATAATTTTTCTATTTGGGCTATTGTTCATGCTCTATGTGTTGGTTTAGATGGTTTCCTATTTTTATGCATGTATTTTCAAAAATTACAATTTTTATAGGTGCTAGTGAACCATTCTAATTTTGGAAACTTTTAGGGCTTCGTTCAATCTCATACGAACTCCTTTAAAGGTACAATTTTTTTAAATGTGCATAATTGTTTATATACTTCATAATGATGATATTATTTTATGGTTGTCATGATAAAAAATTATACATCATATATACTCTTATTTTGCAATTGTAAGCACTGAGATCAAAGACCACTTATCTTTTCTAGCAAGTGGGAAATATAATCACACTAAGTATAAAGTGGCAAAATTATATTTTCTTGTGAGGGTTTTATGATTGAGTGACTTCTAGTTTTGTATTTGCTTATGTTGGAATAGTTTATTTCTTGACGACTTTGAGGAAAATATCATGGGTATATCAAATCAACCTTCCATTATTAAACTGAAAAAGAGGGAACTATAAGATTTGTTGAGATGGTATGATGAAGCATTTCAAATGGCTTAACCTCTTTCCTTACCTCTGTGAAGTTATTCCTCAAACACCAAATGATTGGGAGAAGACTGCTAACAATAAGATGACTCATGTTGTTGGAACAATGTGTCCTAGTGTAGACACCAACACAGTCATTATCCTCTCAAATATTGATACCCCTTTTTATTCTTGAATTAAAATTTGTGAGATGTATGGAGATCCAAATGATCCTCTTTTTTATTGTTCAATCCCTCTATATTATTTGGATAGTATTTTGTATGACGAAGATACATTAGAAGTTCTTAAATTTTGAGAAAGTATTAAACATAAAAGGGCCATCATGTAGTGCCCCTCCTCGACTAGACTTTTATTTCATGCTTGATAGACATATTTAGACCTATTAGACTTATTTATATTCTTGATGATGATGCAATGAATTATGAATAGGTTGTCACATGTCTTTCAGTTGCTTTATGATTATGTGGACTTACGCTACTTTGATGATTTATATAGATGATGGTACTGTCCTTATTGATTTCATAATTGGATAGATATATGTGATTTGATGGACTTCATATGTATTCATGTAATGAATGTCTTACATGTCCTATTTTGTTGATGGATTACATGGATCACGCATTAGATGATATTATGGATGATTTATGTTGATTTAGTATCTGATATTATTATTGATATTCTAACCCTATTTCATGGACTTAATTGACGAGATGTTGTATGATGTGTTGACCATTGCTTGACCGTCTTCGTGGAAAATCAACGTCACATCACTCATTGCGAGCAAGATGTGCCATTGCATAATTCTACCACTTGTCTGTTATATATGTATATATACATGTATCATTGTTGTTGGTTGCAGGACTTGCAGGTACCAGACATCTATTCCTCCCGAAATCCCCAGGTACGAGCTCCCCTGGCTTCACAGGTGTGATCGTATCCTTATCCCAATGGTAATATGTGGTTTCGGAGTCGACATAGGTTCCATTCACATACTCTAGATTTAAGTTGTCACTAGGCACAATTGGTCATGTCAGTTGTCAGCTTGGCTCTTTCAGTTTTGTGAGTATGTTAGTACTGATCGACTCTTTTGGTATGAGGATTATTCATGTGTGGTTGATTTAATTGTCACATGGTTATTTATGTGGTGTTGGATTATTTGTCTATTTATTGAGAGATTTGATAGTTAGTATTATTTATTTTTATTTTTAATGATTTGATTTAAGCTATTTGAGCTTTTGATTATTTGATTTATGATTTTTTTTATAATTATAGTATTTATTTAATTAATAATTTTGTAAGGATTATTTAATTAATTATTTATTATTGATTATGGTTTAAATATTAATTAATATTTAAGATTGGAAGTAATAAATTATTTAATGGTTGATCTATTTAATTATTTTTTCTATTGGTAATATTTAATTAAAAATAATTATGGTTCATAATGTATTAAATAATAACTCCTATACGGCTATAGTTTAAATACTAATATTTATTTGGTTGTATGGTAATTATACCTTGGGATATAAAATATATTTATCCCACCTACCTATTTGTAATATATGTTAATATTACCTACCTACCCTATTCTCCTATTGGAGGATTTTAGTCTGGGGAAACCATAGGATATGGGAAAAATATTCCATAATTGAATTATCCTATTGGTTGGTTTTCTAGGGTTTCTTGTTTATTGTTTCTTTTTAATGGATTCCCTATGACTGTTCATGGGTTCCATTCTTTGGCTTTGGATTCTCGGTGGATTTCTTGGACTGGGTTTGGAAGAGAGTTGGGTTTTGATTTTGATTGCAAAACTTGTGGGCTCTCCTTCAGCTACCTACCATCACACGGGTTGCAGGTTGGAGGCCATACCCTTGTTGTTTATCTTTGTTTTCATTGTCTGCAAGTGTTTACTCCGTGAATGTTTTGTGTAGAGAATAAGGAAATAGTTCATTTCATTCTCTCTATTCTTAATGGAAATGATTGGGAATTCCATGGGTTATGAGATCTTTATTTGGATGAAAGTTTGGAAGTTATCTTTTCCGTGGTTGTCGTGAATGCACAAAATGGGATTTCTATGTACTGAGATTTCTTATATTTATGTTGTGATTTTATTTGATTGTTGTTTCTTTGTAGATTAATTTCATGTTTTTAAATATTTAAGGGAGTTTGTGGAGTTGAGAGGAGAGAGCCTTGCGAGCTACTAGTCTAGCCTTGCCGTGACGAAGACTCGCGTGACTCATCTCCTTCTCAAACATTTTATATTTCCCTTGTTTTTATGTGTTTTCATGTCTAGAATAAGTTTATTGTTTGTATTTAGATGTGTGTTGAGTCTATTTCATGATTTGGATTCAAGATTTTGTGTTAGATGGTTTTCTGAACTTGTTGGAGATGTTTTTCCCTCCTCTAGTTTACAAAATGTTTTCAATTGGATTTCCTTGGTTTAATTTTATTATTTTATGTTTTTATACCTTATTAAATTTCATTTCGAGCCGATTCCAATGAGTATAAATACGTCATATTTGGCTCATTATGTTTCGAGCAGTTTTGATCTCGCACTTTAGCAGTTTTCTGCAAAATTTACACTATGTTTCCTATGCGCTAAAAGAACTTGCATATGCAATAAAAAAATCACCATATGCACTAAAATATCAGCCATATGTGCTAAAATATCAGTCATATGTGCCACTTCAGTGAATGTATGCGTCAATCTGTGTATTCTTAGGGTTTTGTCTAGTTTGAGGTCTATTTGATGTCAGTTGGATTTTGGGCCGTACTGGAGGCTTTTTGAGGGTATTTATGATATGATTTTTGAAGTCTTCATATGATTCATTTGAATGTTTTCTATGCATTTTATGCCATTTGAGTTGTTTGCACTTCCTCTCTTGTTGATGCACCAAGAGAGAGAGATTGAGATTCTTGTGATTATGCGTCAACAAGTGGATTGGCCTTGCTGAGATTATTTGATGATTCATTTCAGATTTTATGGCATTTCTTATGGCCTTGATATGTTGATTTTTCCAAGAGGCTCATTTCTTTTTGTTCTCATGTTGTGACCTTTCACATGTTTCATGATTATGAGATGAGATTGTTGGTTGCATATGGACTGTTTATGATTTCAAATTTATGTATGCTCTCAGATTTAATTATGATTGTAGAGCCTCTTGTGTTTTCATGTTTGAGACCATGTTAGGGGGGAGTGGGCTTCCTTGTGACGACTGGGGTCACGAGAGATAGGCTTGCATGAGGTTCCTTGTAAGGATGCATGAAGTCTAGACCGCCAGGGCACATTGGGAGTTTATCATGTTATTGTAATCAAGTGGAAACTTAATAATAAACTCATGGGATAGATAGATAGATCATTAAATAAGATAATTAATTGATTTGAGCCTCATGACTTAGTCATAGGGAGGATGTTTTAGGATAAGCATGAGAAGGCCGTGAAGACGGTAAGCTAATCTCCCTTAGTCTCTCATAGGTTGAGATGGATCCACATGTCCATCAGGCTAAGAGCCTTATGTCATGTGTTATGTGGATGGCATGTGATGACACTCCACTCCTACATGTGTCCCCTTTGATGTTCTTATGACTATGCCTTGTTGATTGATAAGCATCTAGGAGTTTCTTATTATGGTTGTTTATGTTGGTTGTATTTGCTCGATGTTGAGAGTGTTGTTATAATATTTTATTTTGGTATTAAGTGTCAACCTAGATGTAGAGCATGTGTTGGGAACTTGTGTCATCTCCTAGCATGGGGGGTGGTTCCTTTGGTTCCACATGGTCAGGCGGTTGGTGCTTTTTACCATTGGGTTTTTCTCCTTGTTGGCGTTCTTTCTTGCATGGATGTGGATTCTTCATCATGATGGATTATGGATTTTAATGTACCAGATTTATATATTTAGAAATCATGATTCAATATGTAAATTAACCTAGTAATGATCATAGGAGATGTAGTAGATGGATGAGCTATTCTCTCATTATGTAATTCATGTAGTTGTAATGGTGTATGTAATCTAGATGATGTCTTGGATTGAGACCTATGAATGTAATGTAATTGTGACATTTATAATTGATGTTATGTAATAAGATTTGAAGGAGGAAGTGATTCACGTAGATTTATATTCTTGCAATGGTTTCATATTGGATAGATCTTGTTCATGTTTGTATTAAGTGTTACTTGAAAAGATGTGGGAGAATGAGCCTTGTAGTAGATGCCAATGTGATAATGAAACTTAGATGGTAGAATGAACATAAGTAATTATTATGGGAGAAATAATATCATTCTTAAATGTGGTTTTCACTCATGTTAGTGCATTGAAATGATAGGTATACTTTCATATCATATCAATGGTTAATTAGTAATGGCTTAAGGACCTTGCATTAACCATATAGGATGTATTAAGGATTAAGAATCATATTAGGATGCAAGAATCTCATAAATGAAATGTATGTGTTAAAAGGAATGTATTCAATGTTATGCATTTAGTGAAAGATAAGCATGCTGGTGTCATAATAAAATTAGGGATATGGATAGTTAAGGAATTGTAGGAACATATGGATTTGGAGCTTAAAATAAACCTTAGTTATGGGATTGATCTTGCATCGGTATCATGTAATTTAAGGAATTAAAGGATTGCCTATCATAAGGTAGGAAAGAATTTAGGATCATGTAATATGAAAAGAAATATTAAGTGCATTGTATATATGTAGATGATTAAAGAATGTATCAAGAATTGTATATCATTTAGTAGGAGATTAATGATAGGATAGAATGCATCAATAAACATGTAGTTGCATATCATCTTAATGGAGATAGTAAATTATTTGCGTATGGGCATGATGGAATAGTAATGATTTTAATATTAGGAAATGATGAATAAATGTTATTGCCTGGGTTAGAGGAAACTAAGTAATGACGTTGAGATACCCTAGGGAGGTGGAGCAATGTGTATGTAGTTAGTAATTCCGCTTGTGTATTTGATTTAATGATTATGGTTTAATGTTATGATTATATTAATAATTAGTTGATGGTTGATTATTCACATTGCATAAATGATATTTAAGATTAAATTAGTTGTTAAAAAATAAAAATAAAAATAAAAAGTTGTTCCATTAGATGTTAGTTAGCTTATTTTCTCTAGGATATTTTGGCGGGCATTACATCTGGTATCAGATTACATCTGGTATCAGAGCCAATGTTGCAACACTGGGATCTCTGATCAAGGATGTTTTTCTTGATTTTGTGCTATATATTGTATTGTCCTCTTGAGTTAAGTTACCCTTTGAGATTTATGTCAGAAAATGTCAATAGAGGTTTGGTGATCTTAATTGTCCATACTTTGTGTTTCTCCCTAACCTCCCCTGCAATTCATAATTTTGTGAAAGACATGTATTCATTCTTTATGCATGCCCTAGATGAGAAAGATGGATATGTGTTTTTATTGGATCCTATTGTTTCATAATTCCTAGCCCCACCCTGAATGTTAAAGGTTTCTACTCCTATATACAGATGATTATGCTATAGAAAGAGGAAAGATTGTGTGTATTCTTTTAACTAATGTTATGCTTCTAAGACTATCTTGCTATGTGGAATTTTCACATGAATAGTGAGAAGCGTTTTTCAGGATATAAAGAAAAATTAGTATAGATAAGGATGTGAAATTAAAGAACTTGTAGGAGATGCATGTATATGTAAGAAAATGGTAGCTAGGAGTGTCTTCCCTATAATCCCATTTTCCTATGTAAATATAAGGAATAATAGCTAGTGTAATATACAATTGTTAAGTGTTCAAATATGTATGATGCTTCCTGTAAGAAAAGATTGTTTGATTAAACCATAGCCTTTAATGATGATTGGGATCTCTAGTTGCATTTATAATATTAGGAAACATCATGAGAAGTTAAAATTGCATACCTTAGGAAAGAATGCAGTAGATGCATAAAGCTTGTCCAAGAAATTGAATTGTTCATGCATAATCTTTGTGTGAGTTTATTGATTATATCCTTTCTTTTGTCTCTATTTGGGTAAGAGATTCATGCACCTAGGATTTATCAACATTAAATAGCCATTGATGGATGTGAATTTTGTATTTATTAAAAGATGAGTTAGATGGAATAACTTTTCATTTGAGGTTAGGGGTTTGCGATTGTGTCCATTATTTCTATTTCCTCTGAGAGAAGAAGAATTGGTTAGATAAAATACCTCTTCATATAGATGCAAAAATATTTACCGACTAGCAGGTTAAAATACCATGTTATAATATACATATCAAATGAAGTAAAGAGTGGTCCATTGCATGTATAGGAAATGATATCATTGTGTCTTAATTTGGTTTGGTGAGGTAGATTCTTAAGCCTTGAGTAGGATTGACGTGGCTCCAAGAAATGTTTTACTTGAACAATAGGTCAACTAGGTACAATGCTACGTCCTTTATTTGAATTTTAAGAAAGTGTTTCTTTTTAATAGATACTAGTAGTGTGAATTGATAATACCTTGTATGAAGATGTACCGACCTCTTCAAATGCTAAAAGTACTTAGTTCACAAATGCTTATAACTAAGCAATGATATGAGATGAGTTTGAATAGAATGATGTATGTATCTATGTGATATTATGACATTATGAAATTAGGTTTTTGCAAGTAGAATGGTGATTTCCGTAATATCTATAAATGGATAATGATGTATTAAGAGATTTCTATTAGTAAAATGAGTGGATGTGATTGGAAACTAATGTTAAAATGTTGCGTAAGTAAAAAGGCTTGTTTGCTTGTTTGGATATATGTTTGACTAAGTTGCTTAATGATTTTATGAAGGAAATTCTAACCATCTATGTGCTATTAGTTGTACATTGAGAGAAATGGTGTAATTTATGGTGTTACTTCAAGTAATTAATGGAAGATTCAGACATTGGTTTCTATTATAACTTGGTAAATATGATTGTTTTGTAGAATAAGATATTGTGAACAATAGCTATGGTACAAGTGTATTATTTGTATGAGTATAGGTTTATTAATCAACTTATCTTTTCCTCGCAATTGTCATTCTTCAAAAGGATACTTATCTGGACTTTAATAAAAGTTTGCATTACATTAAAGAAGATTAAGAAAATATGGAACATATTAATAAAGGTCTCAAAAGTATGGTGTGCACTCTCTAACTTGTTCAAGGGGCATTATACCCTTGGCTGTGTGCATCGATTACTCTCTTTGGTGTGACCAATATTGGTCACCTCGTGATGTGGACTGGATGAGTTATTTATTTTGCCTTGAGTTATTTTGTGGTTGGTGTGAAGTATTGTTGAAGATAACTTATTCTTGGGATTTGTACATTTTTGGGCTGACCACTAATTTCTTCTTTCTTTATTTACTTCTTGTTGAGGCATTTGTCATACTTTATTCTTGATCCAAAAGGATTTTGCAAGAAAATTTTCTTCTTTTTCGTAATTTAATGGTTGGACTTGATGATGTTTTCCTTTTGATTTCTCTTTTGTTGTTTATGGTGGTCATTCCAAATGTTGAAGTAGGCCCTCATTTTGTGTCAAGTATTGTCTCTATCATGTTCCTTACGAACATTTGATAATGTGTGCGAGGGATGACATTGTGGAGAATTGCACTAGACTAGGTGAACAATTGGATAATGTCGATATTAGTTGAGTAAATGAATCATGTTAATAAGGTGAAATGTATTGGTAATTTTCTAGATTTATAATAGATAGAAATGCACATGGAACTGCGAAGTCTGTAATTTATGAAATAATTAACAAAAAGGTTGATGATTTTATACCTTTAAAAGTTGTCATGAATCTATCATGTGTAAATAATAGATAAATGATGCTTTGAAGGAATTAATTTGTTACACCCAATGTTTGTATTAGAGTAGCATAGTGGAAGAATGGTGGAGACTAGGATACTTGAATGTCATAAATCTTGTTGTTTCTAAGTAAATGGACTACCTAATTTTGGTTTCTATGTGATGTTTTGATAGCATTTGATCAAAAGAGGCTTTCTTCTGAGGAATTTTCTCTCATTTAGGCTTATGTTATGACTTCTTCAATAAGATAGGAATGTGATTATGTGTAAACTATATATCTGTCTTCTTAGATGCATACAATTAGATGTTGAATAAGTGTTATCGCGCATAAATGATATGAAATTATTTTGATTTTTGCTTATTTCATGGTAGAAATTATAAGTTTTGTTTTGCGAAGTGTGGATTAAATGAAGTCTCCTTGAAAATATCTTAATGATTTAGCATAATTATGGTAATTAGTAAGAATTTTGTAACTTGTTATCATTAGTGTAATGTATTAATTTTGAATGATTGAGGCATGGGGATGAAAATTTTGCAGTCGTGATCTTATCTTGGGTTAGGAAATGAGTGAATTAAATGATTTATGGATTGATGAAACATTAAATGAGGGAGAATAGGCGTACTATTGGTAAATGTCCTAAAGGAAATATTATAATTTGTCTATGTTTAGGGAAGTTTTTGATTAATTAATGCTTGTTGTCATCTTAACCCTTGAGACTTCCAGGAGTAAGTCGAGTCCAAGGGGGGAAGGATGTAGTGCCCCTCCTCGACTAGACTTTTATTTCATGCTTGATAGACATATTTAGACCTATTAGACATATTTAGATTCTTGATGATAATGCAATGGATTATGAATAGGTTGTGACATGTGTTTCAGTTGCTTTATGATTATGTGGACTTATGCTACTTTGATGATTTATATAGATGATGCTATTGTCCTTATTGATTTCATGATTGGATAGATATATGTGATTTGATGGAATTCAAATGTATTCATGTAATGAATGTCTTACATGTCCTATTTTGTTGATGGATTACATGGATCATGAATTGGACGATATTATGGATGATTTATGTTGATTTAGTATCTGATATTATTATTGATATTCTAACCCTATTTCATGGACTTAAATGATGAGATGTTGTATGATGTGTTAATCATTGCTTGACTATCTTCATGGAGAATCAATGTCACATCACTCATTGCGAGCGGGATGTGCCATTACATAATTTTACCACTTGTCTGTTATATATGTATATATACATGTATCATTGTTGGTGGTTGCAGGACTTGCAGGTACTAGACATCTATTCCTGTGATTTGCTTTGTGATTTGCAGGAGTTCAAAATCTTCTTCTCATCCCTGTGATTTCTTAAATTGGAAGATTTGCTTTGTTGTTCAGTTGGTTTAGTTTGTCTCCCTTGCTGTGTTTTCTTTCTATTGGTAAATTCAAAATGAGACCCAAATTGCCCAAGAGAGACCAAAAGTCTTGGTTAGTTATACCTTTCTGGAGTTAGGGGACACTTTTCTGCCATCAGTAGACCTAGACGAATTCCATGAAAGGGCACGAAATCCCACTAGTTCTCCTTTAATCCAGAGGATTTTGGATAATGGGTTAGTGGAAGTGACAACTTTCCCTCTAGCGGTGTCATGTCCTGAGCTGGTTCTAGAATGCATGAATAGATATGACCTTGTTGAGAGATGCATAAGAGGCACAAATTCTAAGGTTCTTCTTAGGGTTAGTCGGGAGGTTGTTGCCCGTTATGAAAATACCTGAGAAGGAGAAATATGAGGATTGGATGGTGTGTAAGTCACAAGGGATTTTCTCATAAAAGAAGTCATTCTATAGGAATGTCATTGCAAGGAATTGGCTGTTAAAGTTTCAAAGAGGAGGTTCCTGACTGCCAAGTCTATTGACCTGGGAACATATGATCAAAGAAGTCAAGGACATAGTCATTCTGTTACATAGAGTGAGAGGGAACCAAATTGACTTTTATTGGGAAGATTGGATGTACTTATTCATACATGTTATTTTTGGTGAGAAAATATATATTGATTGGGCAGAATTAATTGCAGACAGGCTGCATGAAGGTTTAAGTTGCTTCGGTAACAAATACTTCTATATGTCATCATAGCTTTTGTATTGCTTGGCCTGGTTTGTACCATGAAGTGTGGGTGGATAATATGAGAATATTTGAATATCACCCACATCTACAACAACAAAGGTCCTGTGAAAATTATTGTAAACTGCATGGCATATTCCTAGGTAGGATGGTGTGTGAAATAAAGGGAAACATTCATAAAATATTATCGAATGAAGCTATGCAATTGATTGGTACTTATGGCAGCTTCTTCATACAGTTTCCCAAGTTTACTTACCTAAGGGTAGGGGGTTTTGAAGGAGAACTGTACAAGCTACCTAGATATGCATTTGACAGGTAGATTTTAATGGGGATATGCAGGCAACTGGCCTATATTGATACAAAGTACAGAGCTAGACATCAGTCAGGTATCTCATTTCCAATTGAATTAACTTATTTTATTTGTAGTAGTGTCTCTGATGCCTTGAACTTGCAACTAGAATTTAAGAAATTGAATTTTCAATTATATGGTCCGCATGCAAATTTTGATGCCAAAGGGTTCGTCACTGCCCATCTAACATTGAGAAAAGATTTTATCCATGTGCCAAATATAGAGGATTTTTAGGTTGATTGTTGTGATGAGTTTGAAGTTAGGAAGAGGACACAACAAAGGTTCACCCTACAACAGGTCATGGCCTTTGAGTTGAAAATGAAAATTTCTAATGTCAAGGATGATGAGAGTGAACTGATCAATCCTCAGTTTGTGGATGATAGGTAGAAGGGAGTCATTCGAGAAGTGGACTGGGAAAAAGATGAGGAAGAATAGATTCAAACAAGGACATTCCCAGTTATCAGAAGAACTGAAAGATGGCTAAGAGAGCGAAGAATGGGAAAGGGCTCTAAGAAAGGTTCAACCTCATCCTCTGAAGTCTCATTGGCTAACTCCCATGTTACATCCTGTGTTGCGGGATCATCCAGAACATAGACTAAAGTTAGTCAGAGTGCTAGGCTGGTGGAAATAAAAAAGGAACCAACTCCTACTAGGATCACCAGGGCCAGAACCAAAAGTGGAGCTAAGAAATATCCTGTCTATTCGGTGGTAGTTGATTTAGAAGCGTCTCTTGATATGGAAGATCCTCCAACTCATCCAGACTTGGAGGTGCTAAATGTTGATGATACAAATGACACTCAACAAGCAGATATTTTGACAAACACTACTACCACATTGGTAGTAAGGAATGAAAAAGAAATTGTAGTTGGCTTTGATGAAAATTATGTGCACATTAGGCCTCTATGGTTATAAAATACCCTGAATAGAAAGAAAAGGAATGTAATTCCAGTTTTGATCCCTTTGAAAAATATGGTGAGCAAGTGCTTGGGAAAGACTCCCAAAGTGAAGAAACTAAAAACCATTTCAGGAATTGACTTTGATGCCGACAGTGGGAATTGGATTGTAGAGATAGCACGTCCATTGGAAGATGAGAAAATAGAGGACCCTACAGTCCGGGATTTTACTGTTGAAAAGGTGAATATTGGTACTGCTTCCCGGGCCACAGATGTTCTTCATCTTGAAGCTTCCACGAAAAAGATCATAACTAGGACCTAGAAGGATGAAAAAGATAAAAAGGAACTAAAAGAAACCTTAAGACAAATGGCAGAATACATTGATGCAATCCATGGACTAAATCCCCAACCACTATCTGGACAACCAACACTCTTTGATCCTAAATCCCCTAGCAATTATAAGTTTCTCGTAGAAGTACAAAGGAACAAAATGGTGCATGGGGTGTTCCTTGAATGGTTAGATATGATCAGGAAAGAGGGAAAATAATACATTGGGCATTTGGGAAAGGTGTATGATGATGCTGCTAAAGTTATCCGAGAGTTGGGAAAGGAAAACACAACCTAGAAGAACAAAGAAGCCAAATGGGCCCGAACAATATCTCACATGGAAGAAGTTCAAAGGCATGGCATAATAAAGTTCCTTGTAGAAAAGCCTTTATAGGGATTCAATGACAATATTCTGTACATCTACAAAAAGAACATTGAATGGAGAAATTCGGAAATAAAATAGGGCTATGAGGAATTTATCAAACTTGGGCGATAATTGTCTGAATTGGTACAAAACATGCTTAATGATCTGAAATCCATTGGAGTGAAATATATGAAAGAGGATGGACAAACCATTGACACTACTAACGCCACAATAAAATCTTTTGAAGTGCAAATTGATATGGTTAGAAGTGTAACGGTGGTCACCAAGAAAGATTTCTCCACCATTGCTATATTGAATCCTTACTATTTTTATGCATAGATCATTTAAACAAACATGTGGATAAAGTAAAATAGGTGTGTCATGATAAGAAGGTTTGGCAACAACGGATTTTACATGTAGGCATTCCGAGTGAACCTGTCATCTAGCAATTCACATAGGCATTCATGGAGTGGAAGAAGGATCAAACTGGTCACTCGTTGCCATGAATTGGATAATTGTTCCCTTTTTTTCTTTACTTTCTACTGTTTCTAGTCAAGAAACGGTTTTATAAGTTAGTTTTTAAAACAAATTGCTTAACTTACCCTCAGACAGAGTGGTGTAACTTTGTGGTTATTGAGTGGTTAGGGTGGAAATTTTAGTTATATATTTTTGGAAAAAGACTTAAAAAAGGTCAGAGAAATTTTGAAAAGATTAGGAGACTTTGTTTTAGATATTGTGGATTTTCAATGAAGGATTTTATCAGTGAATAAAATTAGACATTTTCAGAAAATTTCAAATTTGTGTATTTGAATGCAGAAAAGAAAATCTTTGTTGGGATAAATCTGTTTGTGTTGAATCTGTTGCTTCTTTGATTATCTTAATAACTCACACAATTAACCCAATAAGCGGATTATCTTAATAACGAGGTAATTCTAATCAGGATAACTTCTTTCAGAAGATGGAAATACAAATCACAAGCAAAGATTCATCCATTAAGATCTATTCATAATCTTCATTCAAGCTTTTCATTAAAAATACAAGCCATACAACTAATATTCTAACACACTAAAATTTCATCATAAACATAGGAGATCTTTTCAAGCATATTAAATTTTCTAACCACAACTGAATAGATTCCATTACTCTAAGATACATTCTTTCATATTCCAACTTATTGCATTTTAAAAGACGATTACATACATACATCTACGATAAATCTCATCTAAACCACTTATGCATTCGATCAACATGGCATTCAAGAAGGGACTGAATATAAGCATTTAAAGTTAATTCCATTTATCCACTTAACCATTCTAACAAAAGTTAATCATACATGATAAAGCTGAATAAAGGAAACATAAGAGAATACATCACATAACACCATAATGATCTCGGAGTTCACCCCTAAAGGGCTACATCTCCGGGTCTGCTCAACTGCAAGACCCCTCTGATAATTAATAAAGTTAAGAATCCAAGAGGTTACACCATTACAATCCAGCCATCAAGGCGAAATATAAACAATAAACAAACGACCGCATCGGTCCATTAATACATAAATGATCCTTGAAAAGAACAGGATCCAGCTGAACATAATCAAAGCTAATACAAAGGTCCAGGAGAGCATCCATAAAGCTGAGTCATCACCACCCAAGGTCTAACATGAAACCGATACTCACAAGGGCAGAGACAAAAGGACGACCCACAAAGGTACTCCTAACAGGACAAAACGACAACACACTAGTGAACGTAGGGACAAGTGTCATCACACAACCTGGTATGGTTACCATGGCAGGTCTTCATAGGTCCCAGCCCCATACACTGGGTTACCCTGGCAACCTAATCCGAGCTTCCGGCCCATCCAAGCCTCATGTGGACCCACACATCCTCTCGTGAAGACAAGGATGGTGGTTTGCCATTTCAGGCCTTCTCACAGCATGCCGAGTCTATGCTAGCACTCGTCCCATGTGTGAGGTACAATTATCTTACTAAGAGATTACATTCTAATCTACTGTTAGGTTATCACTTATTAGACTCACCTTCGACGGGTTACCCAGCAGCCACTTTGGGCGCGGCCCCCAATCGAAAGCCACTTTCCCATACGACACTAGACTAAACTCAGACGAACTCAAAACCAAAGGAATAGGCATGGTCAGACGAACGAAGTTCAAAAGAGAGAATCAACCATCTGGTCAACCACGACTCCAAGATGATCACTTACTAACGGTACTCTGACTAGAGACCTGACAGACTAAGGTCAACCACGAATCATCATTCGACTCACACAAAGAGGATATGACCAATTACGACACTACCACAAAACCACAGTCAACTCGGAACCGAGGACTGAAACAGGTACCCCAAATCATTCCATACGACAGGGTCCTATCAAAACAAGCACGACTTGCCATTTCATAATTAAAAGCGAATACAGAAATTAAACTCGCATAGGCAATATCCAGAAGATACAATCTTTTCTAAATTGATCTAAACATTAAAAGTCGATCAAGTTTTCTACAAGATCTAAATCAGATTACAGTTATCTATCTCATCTAGGAATAGGTTGTTCTTGGTTTTCTAACTCTCTAAGGTCCAAAGCATCGAACAGACATATAAAGCCATAATGAGTTCTTAGACCAAATTCATATTAATCAAATTCAGACAACCATTAATCAATTAAATAAGATATTTAATCTCCAATCAAACGTCATTGACATACTGGTTCAAAACCAACCTCTACAGTTTCATATTTTCAAACCCAGATGCATAATACGGATCACGGAAATATAATTATAAAAAGGGAATCCAAATGAAGATAATCATTTTCAAAAACATATCGTTTAAATTTCTAACGACCAATGGTTAAATATGCATTTCGGACCTTTCCAAATGACTTATACCCTTAAAATCTTCAAACAATATATATATGGGCAATAAGTACGTTAAAACTCAAAGAAAAGATTTTTCCAATATAACAATATTTGATCTACCCAAAGTATTCACAATTTAATATTAAATCTTACATAAGAATCTACTTAAAAAAAATTCATCAGCATATATATTCATGCCACATTTCTCATCATCAAAGACTTAATTTACAATCTTTATTAAATAATATTAAAACATTATATATATATATATATTTTTTTTAAAAATACATATAAAAAAAAAAACATCTTTAAAAACTAATTAAAAAAAAACCGTTTTAAAAGGGCGAGGGTGGGGCCCACCTCCCAACGGGGATGGCTGGGCGCCCAACCCTAGCCGCAGGCGGTAATATTCGCGGGCGGCGCCACGGTGGTGCCCGCAGGTCCCGCGGCCCCTGCGGCCACCACCGTGAGCCGCGGTCACGGCGGACTGCAAACAGAGGTAGGGGAAGGAGCGGGGGACGAGCGGGGGAGGGGAGGAGGAGCGGGTGGAGCTCCGCTCCCCGCCCTCCACCCCAACCAAGGTTTCATTTTTTTTTTAAACTCGCCCAGTTCGTTATTATGCTAAAAAAAAACCACGCACAGGCTCGAAACACAACAAACGCCCACTTCGAATTTTGATAAAAATTTGATTAATAAAAGTTCGGTTTAAACGAACTGTGTTGGTGTCATATTTTTGATGATATACATTCTTCCCAAATCCATAAGGGTTTCAAACACCCAAACAGCTGTGAGGAATAACACACCTCCATTAAATCTGTGATTTTTATAACAAAACTAGGCATGGCAAAAAGAATCATATTAACACAATGATACAACCATGAATTTTCTTGAAGAACACAAGCTAAAAGCATGAATTTTAACCCACAAATTCCAAATTTACATCTGTTAACAATATTTTAAAAGATTGGATTTTGCCAACAATCAACTTCACCCAACAGACCATTTCAAAACAACAAGGAAGAACAGTTAAGGTAAATCCTACCTCCATACGCATTCCTGGAATAGCTGAAGGAGATCCCAATCCTGCCAGATCCAGAAGAACTTTCTTCCTCCCCAAAACCCCCAATTTTCTCCAAAAATTACTTTCCAACCAAAAAAATTCTCCAAAATGTCCATCCTCTAATTTTCCCCAAATTTTGGGTTATATGGAAGAGTTGACCAAAATTCCATTTTTGGAATTAAAATTTTTATTTAAAAATAATTCTCAAAATTAATACTTTTCTAACTATAGCAACAAATTAACTTGCTTTTCAATTCAAAATCGATTTTCTCATTTAATTCAATTTAACCTTTCAAATTTCAAAAGCCAACAGAATACAATTAAATCTATTGCGATAAAATACAAAACTTTCCTTTTTTTAACAGCATATCTAAAATACATTTAATATTCAAAATCAGTCATTTAATCGAACTTACTCCCAATTTAAAACGAGCAATCCAATATCAACGAAAATCGCATAACGAAATTCCGATTAATTTAGTCCATTAATCTTTAATGCACAAACACATATTTAATCAAAATAATTACTAAGGACTAATTAATCAATTTAACCATGCACACCAAGCACGCAAACCGAGAAGGTCAACCAAACAGGCGACTCGCAAACCCAAACAAAAAGGGAACACCGACGACGACTGACGATGCTCACTTGAGCACGACTAAGGTCAACTAGGGTCTTACGACCACCTAATCCAACTCTAAGGATTAAAAAGGTACACTCAAACCTGTACATCCAGGTGAAGACGAACCTCGCACTCATGCGGCGTAGTACCTGAAATCTCCTGCAACCAAGTGTCATACATGCATACGTATATAAAATTTAATGAAAGCGTTAGCTCAATATTAATACCATGAAATAGGAACACCGAATAACTTGCATACAACTAGTGTGAAAACCACATCAACAGCTATGCGTTAAATCAACATCTGACTATAACATTATATTAAGATAAACTAACCAAGATTAAACCAAGATTAGAGATTGATTAGGGTAGGGGTACTACAGTTCATTTCATTCTCTCTATTCTTAATGAAAATGATTGGGAATTCCATGGGTTATGAGATCTTTATTTGGATGAAAGTTTGGAAGTTATCTTTTCTGTGGTTGTCGTGAATGCACGAAATGAGATTTCTATGTATTGATATTTCTTCTATTTATGTTGTGATTGTATTTGATTATTGTTTCTTTGGATATTTATTTCATGTTGTTAAAGATTTAAGGGAATTTGTGGAGTTGAGAGGAGAGAGCCTTGCGAGCTTCCAATCTGGCCTTGCCATGATGAAGACTCGCGAGATTCATCTCCTTCTCAGACATTTTATATTTCCCTTATTTTTATGCATTTTCATGTCTGGAATAAGTTTATTGTTTGTATTTAGATCTGTGTTGAGTCTATTTCATGATTTGGATTCAAGATTTGGTGTTAGATGGTTTTTTGAACTTGTTGGAGATGTTTTTCCCTCCTGTAGTCTATAGAATGTTTTCAATTGGATTTCCTTGGTTTAATTTTTTTTTTTTTTTTTTTATAACTTCTTAAATTTCATTTCGAGCCGATTCCAATGAGTGTAAATACGTCATATTTGGCTCATTATGTTTCGAGTAGTTTTGATCCCGCACTTTAGCAATTTTCTGCAAAATTTACACTTTGTTTCCTATGCGCTAAAAGAACTTGCATATGAGCTAAAAGAATCACCATATGCACTAAAATATCAGCCATATGTTCTAAAAGATCAGTCATATGCGCCACTTTAGTGAATGTATTTGCCAATCTGTGTATTCTTAGGGTTTTGTCCATTTTGAGGTCTGTTTGATGTCAGTTGGAATTTGGGCCGTACAAAGGCTTTTTGAGTTCATTTATGATGTTTTCTAATGTTGATTTATGATTTTTGAAGTCTTCATATGATTCATTTTCATGTTTTATATGCATTTTACGCCATTTGATTTGATTGCACTTCCTCTCTTGTTGATGCGCCAAGAGAAAGAGATTGATATTCTTGTGATTATGCGTCAGCAAGTGGATAGGCCTTGCTGAGATTATTTGATGATTCATTTCAGATTTTATGGCATTTCTTATGGCCTTGATATGTTTATTTTTTCAAGAGTCTCATTGGTTTTGGTTCTCATGTTGTGACCTTTCACATGTTTCATGATTATGAAATGAGATTGTTGGTTGCATATGGATTGTTTGTGATTTCAGATTTATGTATGTTCTCAGATTTAATTATGATTCTAGAGATTCTTGTGTTTTCATGTTTGAGACCATGTTAGGGGGGAGTGGGCTTCCTTGTGATGATCGGGGTCATGAGAGATAGGCTTGCATGAGGTTCCTTGTAAGGATGCATGAAGTCTAGACCACCATGGCAGATTGAGAGTTTATCATGTTATTGTAATCAAGTGGAAACTTAATAATAAACTCATGGGATGGCTATATAGATCATTAAATAAGATAATTAATTAATTTTAGCCTCATGATTTAGTCCTAGGGAGGATGTTTTAGGATAAGCATGAGAAGGCCATGAAGATGGTAAGCTAATCTCCCTTAGTCTCTATAGGTTGAGATGGCTCCACATGTCTATCAGGCTAAGAGCCTTATGTTATGTGTTATGTGGATGGAATGTGATGACACTCCACTCCTACATGTGTCCCCTTTTATGTTCTTATGACTATGCCTTGTTGATTGATAATCCTCATGGAATTTCTTATTATGGTTGTTTATGTTGGTTGTATTTGCTCCATGTTGATTGTGTTGTTGCAATCTTGTCTTTTGGCATTAAGTGTCAACCTAGATGTAGAATGTGTGTTGGGAACTTGTGTCATCTCCTAGCACGGGGGGTGGTTTCTTTGGTTCCACATGGTCGGGTGGTTGGTGCTTTTTACCATTGGGTTTTTCCCCTTGTTGGTGTTCTTTCTTGCTTGGATGTGGATTCTTCATCATGATGGATTATGGATTTTAATGTAGTAGATTTATGTATTTAGAAATCATGATTCAAGATATAAATTAACCTAGTAATGATCATAGGAGATGTAGTAGATGGATGAGCTATTCTCTTGTTATGTAATTCATGTATTTGTAATGGTGTATGTAATCTAGATGATGTCTTGGATTGAGACCTATGAATGTAATGTAAATGTGACATTTATAATTGATGTTATGTAATAAGATTTGAAGGAGGAATTGATTCATGTATATTTCTATTCTTGCAATGGTTTGATATTGGATAGATCTTGTTCATGTTTGGATTAAGTGTTACTTGGAAAGATGTGGGAGAATGAGCCTTGTAGTAGAAGCCAATGTGATAATGAAACTTAGATGGTAGAATGAACATAAGTAATGATTATGGAAGAAATAATATCATTCTTAAATGTGGTTTTCACTCATGTTAGTGCATTGAAATGATAGGCATACTTTCATAGCATATCAATGGTTAATTGGTAATGGCATAAGGACCTTGCATTAAGCATATAGGATGTATTAAGGACTAAGAATCATATTAGGATGTAAGAATCTCATAAATGAAATGTACGTGTTAAAAGGAATGTATTTCATGTTATGCATTTAGTGAAATATAAGCATGTTGGTTGCATAATAAACTTATTGATATGGATGGTTAAGGAATTGTAAGAGCATAAGGATTTGGAGCTTAAAATGAACCTTAGTTATGAGATTGATCTTGCATTGATAACATGTAATATAAGGAATTAAAGAATTTTCTATCATAAGGTAGGAAATCATTTAGGATCATGTAATATGAAAAGAAGTATTAAGTGAATTGCATATATGTAGATGATTAAAGAATGTATCAAGAATTGTATATCATTTAGTAGGGGATTAATGATAGGATAGAATGCATCAATAAACATGTAGTTGCATATCATCTTAATGGAGATAGTAAATGATTTGCATATGGGAATGATGGAATAGTAATGGTTTTAAGATTAGGAAATGATGAATAGATGTTATTGCTTGTGTTAGAGGAAACTATGTAATGATGTTGAGATACCCTAGGGAGGTGGAGCAATGTGTATGTAGTTAGTAATTCCGCTTGTGTATTTGATTTAATGATTATGTTTTAATGATATGATTAATTTTAATAATAAGTTGATGGTTGATTATTCACATTTCATATTTAAGATTACATTAGTTGTTAAACAAAACAAAAAAAATAAATTTGTTCCATTAGATGTTAGTTAGCTTATTTTCTCTAGGGTATTTTGGCGGGCATTACACATCAAACATACTCTTACTCCTCTAGAGATAGTAGATGATTATTCAACTTATGTGACTCCTATTTTAGGTACAAAGGCTTCTCCTCATACATATTTAATTTAACATCAAGAGGTTGAGGGCTCTTCACTTTTAGCATGGACACTACATCATGGGATTCTTCATGTCTTAAGGATCATTGAGATTATTGCTTATAATGCATAAATACAAGTTGTTGATGACAAAATTCATGATATTTGTCTCCTCTTTGATGGAATTTGATAGGAAGCTGCATCAAAATATATATATTCTTTGAGGGTATATATAGATCCTCCTGCTCCTTCTCCACATCTATATTGTTTTCACAATCACAATTTTCACAAATACTCATGAGTTGATAATTTTAATTGAATCATTATTTATGTTGACATCTTCTGTAGTGGTTCTTGATTCTTTTTTTCAATCTTCATCAAATCTTGTCATCCTTTTGGAGCAGCGTTTGATGGACTCACCATCATCTTCAGTACATGCTCTACATAAATTTTCACATTATCCCACATTGTCACCTTCTTCAGTTGAGATTGGGACTCCTAAAATTTTGACATTTGAGCAATTCTAGAGACTTATATCCTTCTTCCCTCATAATCCTTAAAAAATGGGAAGATATCTTGCATGCATCATTGGATTTATTTCTACCAAAGAGGAGGAATATTGTTTGGTGATCTTGGACCATCTTCAAAGTTCCATGTCAAGCATCCACCATTAGTGAAAGAGATTTACATTCAAGGATGATCACTTGCACTTCTTGCTTATTCTCTTACGGGGGGACATATATCATATGAGGTTTTGTCTTTCTTATCTTCTAGAGAGCATTTTTCATGCAATTTCTCTCTTTTGGGGAGGTTTTTTGTCCCACTAAGTTTTCTTTTGTACATGAGTAGCTCTTCAAGCTTTGTATCCATGATCAATCACATTTTTCTTGTTCCCCCTAAGTTACAGTATTAGGTCCTTTTCAAACCTTATCACTGAAGTTTACTCATAGTTTACACATAGGATGTTTATCACTTTATGTGTCCTATCATAAGATTAAAACACTTGTCATAATATTATGTTAACCTGTGCCTCACCTTGGTCTATATAATCAAGGTTCTCTCATACATTATACATCATTCTATTTGCTTTCTTTGAAATGAATACAATTTATTCTTGTCATATTAATCTTTTGAGTATCTTGTGATTTCCAATAGGTCTTAGATCTTGGGTGGCTATCTCCATAGCCAAATATTGCATAGTTTCATCATACAAATTAGATATATTTGTTAGGATAACCGATGGACAATTGAGAGCCGGGGGGGGGGGGGGGGGGGTGAATCAGTTGTCAATGGATTATAAAACTTTAAGCACACAAAACCTTTTACTGGAATGTATAAACCAAATATTAGAATAACAGATATAACAATTAAGCACAAACATAAATCACATAACAATTACCATCCATCCACAACACATAACACTAGGATTTGTATGTGGAAAACCCGGTAAAGGGAAAAACCATGGTGGGAAGCCTACCCACAGTCAGATGATACTTCTGCAATAAGTATGTGATTACAATAAAAGGGGCTTGCACATGCAGGAAGGCACACTGCCTAGAGCGCACTGCTCATCACAAAAGGAGCCTCACTACCTACAAAAAAATACAGATTACAATTCGGAAAGATGAGTGAACTGCAAGAATAACATCTTCTATGCTTGAGTACAGTTCCGGTTAAGATCAATACCAGAGGTCTTAAACCTCTTTCACAAACTCAATTCAATCACCTATGATTGACCAAAACCTCTACATATGATTACAACTTTATTCGCACACAGATGATCCCATAACCTTAATCCCATTCCACGGTCTACAAAGAGATACATCATATTTATACCAACCTGGGACCTAAACAAGTAGGTCGTCCACCTAAAAGGTAATACAATAAATCCCTTACATAATCCCACAAACCAATGATAAACCAAGTCGGCCTAAGACCGAAACAACATAAACTAAACAATAAATCTAACTAGTGATGCATCGGGAGCATCAACCAACACGTTACATAAATCAGTCCATAACCTAGCAGAATAACACCGGACCCAAAATAGGTCACCATAAGCTAAATGAAACACCACGAACAATTGGAACACAAAAATGATAGCCATCAACATCCTAATAACCTTCTAGAAGATGCACCAACACCACTTATCGGATTCATCAAAAGATCTTCATCAAAGCGTTGTCAGTAAAACCCTTATCGGTAACCAAAAGGCTTACTAGAACAAATGATAGCATCTATATCATCAAATCCCCAACCAACTGAATGTGATACGCATCAGGAACACATGAATAACTAGTCCAAATCAATTCCAAAAGCTGGAACATATCCCCCATATGTTCATCACAATCCAACCACACTACTGGAACCTGGTAGACATCAAAACAACCAGTGTTGACATCAATGACAAACATCAATGCAACACATAATCAATTCCTCCAAATTTACAATAATCTTTTGTTTTAAGAAAAAGAGAAGCAATTTTCACCTTGCTTCTTTCATGTCATTGTAAACACCTAAAATTGTTCAAATGTCTGCAATGCAATACTTTACCAACTTTCCTTTGAATTAATTAAATAATTGAAATTATTTCATTAATTTAAATTTATTCCTCTATTTCAAATTAAAAAATCAAAATTTCCATCCCTTCCCATAAATAATTTTTAATTATTTAGTTATTTAATTTTCCTCCAACACTAATTAAATGATTTTTATTGTTTAATTATTTGTAATTTTCTTCTATCATTAATATTAATTAAATAATTCTTATTATTTAATTAAATTATTTTTATTACCTTCTCACAATTAAATAATTATTTTAATTATTAATTAACTAAGTCTTCTATGATTAATTTTTCTAAACATATCGGGGTTGACCCTGTAGCGTGACGATTGTGATGAACCCTATTGATAGGGTGGTCATGAGTTTGATACTCGTGCTTGGCACGAGTGATGGAGGTGGTATTTTGCATCAACGTGCAGGAGTGCAAATGTGGCCCCAAGTTTGACAAAGTGTCAGCAAGATGTACGATGGGCTTGTCATAGTTGGAGAAACAATGTTGTGAATGTTGTCAGAGGATGAAAGGAGTTTGGCGGTGGTGGACGAAGGTGAGGATGGAGTTATCCCCAACATTGGAGATATGGTGCTAGGCGGTCGACGCCGAAGTAATGGTTGGTGAGACCATGGAGGAGCTAACAGGTGGTACAAAGGCTAGTATGATGTGGAGGGTGGTGTAATGATAAGGGGCAGATGATGGATGGTGGAATGGAGGGTGGTGGAGGTATGGTGTGGAGTTGTGGTGAGGAGTGATAAGGGGTCGATGGTGGAAGGAAAGAAGGATGGTAGGTGGATGGAACATAGGATGGGTGGAGGAATGTGATACAGAGCGATAAGGATCAGAGGAGGATGGAGATATCAACAAGAGACAAATCTGGGAGGTGTTAATGCCTCAACAAGCTCACCATGAGGATGGAGCCCCCCACTGGTTCAAAGCTTTGGTCAAAAGCGATAATCGATCAAAAAAATAAAAAATTCTAAATACATCTCTTCTAAAAATAAAGAAAATATTTATTTTTTTATTTAATTATTATTCATGCCCAATTAAATAATTTTTTAAATTTATTTAATCTTTCACTGTTTGAAAATCAACTTCTTCTAAAAATAAATTAAATATTTATTTTACTTATTTCTCCTAATGCACATGTTTAAATGATTTTTATTATTTAAATGGCTAATTTGTTCCTCCTATTAATTACCACTCACTTCCACTTCAACTCATAATCAACTTTTTTTAAATAGCTCAATCAATTATGTTAACTAATCAGTCATATCCATCATGCAACCAATTTAACCTCACAATTATCTTAGTCAAGTTGCCTCAGCCGATTTCAACCATTGATTTTTCTATTGATATCAGAAAATCTAATAAAGCAACCTTTATCTTCATTCATCAACAACCACGGTCTTCAATCTTTTGTGTGACCATGCTACAAAACAAAGTGATACAATTCTGAGAGCCAATCCCATATAGCACAAAAGCGAGAAGAGCAATGGAGGCTTGATGCAAGGATGCAATATTGGTTTGATTGTATATGCTGAATCTATTTATTGCATTTATTTGTATTCTTGTATTGATTGTGATTGAGAACTTTGTAATTAATTTTCAGTTTGTGGTTGCTTGTATAATCATTTACAACTTATTCAATTTTAAATGTGTACATTTTGGTGAACCCAACATGAATACATGCCCTAATTTAATCAATTTTTAATATAGTTTGCTTGAATTTAGAGTGTTTTTAATAGTTATAAGTCGGATCTACTCTTTCGAATTCCATTTTTACGTATTTGCTTCATAATTCTACACTTTTGACATATCTTGTTGCACTTTTGCATCATCTTGTTCAAGTAAAAGTACAAACTTGTGTCACACTTTTATAAAGGAAATGGCCAAAACAACAAAAATTGTTCAAGTTCGACCGCATAGAAGTGCATTTCCTTTTTGAATATGAAAATGATGTAAACTAATGAAATGTAAAAATCTTCATGAAGTTTATGTCTGATATTTTTTAAAAATTAAAAAAATATATATATAGTTAAAGAAAAAAAATATTGCTGAAAAATGCATAATAAAGAGCGTTCTAGTTGGCCCTCCCAAAATAAATCAAAACAAGCTTCATTTTCTTTGGTTCGTATTTGCAAATAAATAACATCAATATCTAATACATGAAAAAAAATGAAAAAAATTGATGTATATTTTCTTCGTAATAACATTTTAAAGTCCAACATACCATAATTTGGTAGTTTTCAGTTGACCCCCCTTTTTGTCTAATAGTTTATCATTATAAAAAAACCAATTATACTCTATTGGAGAAGATTCTCTCCTCTAGTGCACCATATTTTTTTTTTAAATTGATAATATTGTTTAATATTTTTCCTCTAATTTCTAATCAGCCCCCTTTTTAGTTCCAAAAGCCTACTTATAATATTTTAGAAAAAAAAACCATATTAAACATAATCAAAACATTAAAAAATTATAATCTTAGTTCTTGACTCTAAGATCTACAAAAGGGTGCATTTAGATTTTTCAAAAAACTTATGTTGTCTATAGAAAAATTTAGTAGAAGTAGAAAGTTTTACAATTTCTTGAAAAACAATAATGTGGTTAGCATGTAGGATGCCACCTAGGCATTTCTGGTCAGATGTCTTTTGGCCGAACCCCATCTGGCCGAAGGGATTTCAGCTGAAATCCCTTTGGCTAGAAGGGATTTGTCCAAAAATACCCAGCAAATTTTCATGTAGGAAAAAATAATCCGACCTCATATAAATAACATTTTTTTTCATCATTTCAAGGTTGTTTCTAGCTTGCATATAATTTTACACAAGCATATTTTTTGGGCAAGAAAGAATGCATATTTTTAGGTTTGATGATTTTCAATTCATCGTTGATTAATTTTGAAGATTTGTGACATTTTGAGGTTATTATCATTTTCACTTTTGTAATTGCAAATTATTAGATCTTCTTTAATGTCTTCTTTCATATGTAAATTTAGTATAAATTATGATCTTCATTGTATTTTAATTTTTTTTGTAACTATGTTTGAACCTTATATTACATTCAATTATAGTCATGTTTCATACATTATCATTATAGACCTATAATATTAGGTTAGGTTTATATTCCTTGGGTACAAAAGTGCTTCATCATTTTTATATTACTTTTATCTTTTTTATTTTAGGATCTTTAGCTTTGTTGTGAAATATATTTACCCACTGTAATCAACCTTAGTCAATCCATTAGCTTTACTTTTAGATATGATGTCACTAATATTTATATTTTTTCCAATTTTAAATTTAAAGCATACTTAATTTTTGAGATTAATTAAATGAGTGGGATAGTTTTTCTTGGTTGAAGATTATTTTATTATGATGATAGGAAGGTTGAAACCTTGATTTCCTTGTTTCTCATAAAAGCAAATGAATCCCCCATGTTATATATATCTCAATTATTTAAATATATTACAATTAGATTGAAAGGACTAATCAAGTGTTATTCTTTATGAGGTTTTTTATTGTCATTTTCTATAGTCATGCATGGATGGTGACATAGATCATTTAATAAATATTTTTGAAAAATAAATGACATATATATGGTTTCATGAATGAAGTGTTATTTGCTCATAAGAGGTTAGTGTTCTTGATAGATATCAATTAACACAACAAAATTTAATGATAAAATTTTGAATTCTTTGGTGGATAGGGCATTATATATATATATATATATATATATATATATATATATATATATATATATATATATATATATATATATATATATATATATATATATATATATATATATACACACACACACACACAAGGTTTGCTGCATCTAAAACACTAACCTTAGGAACACCCATTTGTATAATTAGAGCCTAAAGATGGAGTTACCTTCATCACGAATTAGTCTTTAACTAGATGTGCTTAATCATAAGTGCTAGCTCAATGTCTAAAGCTAACCTATCCTTAGGTGTTGAGATTATTTATAGGGTTTTGGAAAGCTAATTTTTTTTAGATCCAACATCTTGCATAGATTAAGCATGTTAATCATAAGAATTTGGGTGTTATTTGTTTCCTTTGAAGAATGGAGTTGCTTCTCAACTCTTGAGACTAGCATGTGTAGTTTGTTGGTCAACATTTATGGTGTTAGAAGTAGGGCATAGTACATGACATTTATATATTTTAAATTGTATTATATCAATTTGTTAGATTTATTAAAATTTGTAAGTGGTAATCTACATGCACCAAAAGAATATGTGGCTATTTATAAATTTTATTCTATTGTTACATGAAAAAATGTTAAACATGCTTATTTTTTCATTCATGATTCTTAATAGAATTTCTTTATGTATTTTTCTAAATTCTGAAGTGTTTGACTATAGTGTTCATTATGGCTCCCACAGTGAAAACATTTGAAGTTTCCTTTAAAGAGGAAATTTCTCTTGTTCAACTTCTTATGCCTCAATGATGTAATGGTGCATGTTCCCCCATGAATTTTAATTTAAATATAGTTCTTGTTCCAATTGTTTTTCTCGTCTAGCTTATCGAATCTTAGTTTGAGTTATATATAATCTCAAATTAGCTTATATATTCACTATTTACATCCATAGTTCATAAATTCGTTGGTGCTTCTCTCCATTTTTTTTATGTACCTTCAAATCAAAATGATTTTACCCTTCAAATCAAAATTCCTTTTACTCTTCTAAGTTTCAAAATCCAAACAAGTTTTCAAAGGGTATTAGTAATATTGTACATTGCAAATTAAATTTCCTTTAATGTTTTCTTTTTTGTATTTAGTGTTAAATTATGATCTTACTGTTTCACTAAGTGTGAATTATGTTCGTACCTTATAAATTACATTCAATTTATAGTCTTGTTTTATGCATTATCATTAGGCCTATAATTTATTCTAAGAATGTATATATATATATATATATATATATATATATATATATATATATATATATATATATATATATATATATATATATATATATATATATATATATATATATATATATATATATATATATATATATATATATATTTCTTTTGTGTAAATTGCAATTTAATTTAAATCTTCTTTAATGTCATCTTTCATATGTGTGTATCTAGCGTTAAAATGATGATTAAGTATATATATGCACTCTTTCGTTATGTTCAAGAGTTCCTTAAATATTATATTTGAAATTATAGTCTTGTGTTATATATTTTCACTCAACATGTGTGCATGTGTATGTGTGTGCAAGTGAATTAAACAACTTGAGCAATTTGTAATCAAGAATAAAAGGACTAGATCAAGGTTGTGTGACCCAAAAAAAGAG
This sequence comes from Cryptomeria japonica, assembly GCF_030272615.1. NCBI lineage: Eukaryota > Viridiplantae > Streptophyta > Pinopsida > Cupressales > Cupressaceae > Cryptomeria > Cryptomeria japonica. Next base: position 466,886,216 of record NC_081407.1, read on the forward strand.
GTACAACACCTAGTCAAGAACAACCCATTGAAACTATTGATGACCAATTTACTGAAACTCAGGTACGACAAAAAAATTAGTCTTAGTCAATCTAAATTTTTTGTGGTATGAAAAATTTGATGGATATGGATGAAGATTCTCTTTTCAATAAAGTTTCAAGTGAATCTATGGTACCTAAAAGAATACTAAAATTACATTGTAAAAAAATGCGATGAATATTTTCAAGATAAATCTCTAATTGGAAAAGCACAATTATGCACACAGTTGTTTATAAGAAGAGAATAACCTGTATTTTGGAGTTGTTTGGGGTTGATAATTGTATACACCTAAAAATGGTCTGAAAATAATTAATTAAATAAGCAATTATTTAATTAATCTCCCTTCCTAATTAATTGAATTCATTAGGCAATTTGATTAAATTCTCCCTTTCATCTACTTATTAATAAATCTAACAATTTATTCATTAAGTTCATTTCAATAGTCCCCTTTGATTAATTAATCCCCCACCCCCCCCCCATTTCAATAAATTCTTCTAATCCCCTAATTAATTAAAACAAATCAATTTATGAGTTGTTGAGAATTAATTAGTCTTTTCCTATTATTTGAATTTTTAAAATTTGAATTACCCACATGCCTCCTTACTTCTAACCACCTAACCTAGCCATCCCTCTAACCTAACCCATTCTACCTAACCTTGGGTTTGCCTAACCCTATCCTATCTTGCACATTCTAACCTCCTTATCCTAACCTCCTAATGGTGTGGATATTCTCTCCTTAAGACACATGACACTTTGGCCATATATCTCCTCTCTTGGAAACTTATCATTTTATGAGCAAGGCTTCTTGACACTTGTCACCATAGAGATGACAAGTGTCCCTTCCTCCAACCTCTTCTCCAACCTCCTCCAATTTCACTCTTGATATCTTTAGACTAAATCTTGACCATTGATTCCGGCCACCTCACCCTTGGCCTTGGAAATCCTATAAATATCCCCTATTTTGGAGCACAAAGTATCCCATCTCATTATCAATTTAGGCATTGTTACTATAGGCATATCATTTGAGCATTATTGTTATAGGCAATTGCATCTTAGATTTAGTTTAATTTGATCATTTCTAGCATAATTGTTGAATCATGTAGCTTAATCAATCTCTTTTCTAGCTTAATTGCATCATCATCATAGCTTAATCATGCATATCATTAGCTTAACTAGTCTCTTGGATCAATCTAGCATTATAAATATCATCTTTGCATATCATTATCATTTCAAACCCTCCATCTAGGTGTAGTCAAGTCACTGGGATTGCTTATCTAGATCTTTGAGCAAATCCATACTCGCATCTCTTAGGAGGTGATAGGTCGCTTTGTCATGGTTCATCTTTATTTGATTTTAATTTTCTAACCATGCTTGTAATGATATATTGAGTGTTTGTGTTGTAGCTACAGGTATCACACTTCATAGACACGACATTTTGTCGCCCACCATGGGGCCGAAAATATCATTTTTGGCCTCTTAGCATCATCAAATATCCAATCTAGCAAATTTCTAGCTGGATCTGATTCAGAATTTCGTGCAAGTTCCTTTTTTGCCTCGTACGAGTTCCTTTGTGTCCTCATATGAGCAGGTGAGAATTGTCATACGATCAGGTGAGAATTGTCGTATGAAATTTTGTTTCTGTGTTTTCAAAACAACTTGCATTTTAGGGTTTTCATGCTTCAATTTGATTATTACTAATGCTAACCATGGTCTGTTTGTGAGTTTTTCGGTAGCTTAATTGGTTTTTGCAGGATGATTATCAAATATTATGCTTGTCAAAGCTTCATTTCATCCAAACATCATAACTACTAACGTATCTATTTTGCAGGTTGCCTAGGAGGACTCAACCAAACTTTATGTCTTCCTTAAATTTTCTAGGCACACTTGTTTTTGCTAATGGAAATGAACAAACATGTCTTATGTGTTTTGATGATAGGCGAGTATTCTCTCACCTTTCTTAGGTGATAAAAAATCTAGACTCATCCTTTTCTTTCAATAGTGCATATCTTTAGTGGGCCTACCCCCCGAGGAGCCTATAAGGCCAAAGCCATTAAGGCCGGTGAGAGGGGAACGACCCAAGTGGGAACAGCTAACACCAAGTACTCCAACCCACTACAAAATAAACATGATTTGATGAAAATCAAGTCAATGGCATTTCTTGGGAATAGCTCTCCTCTGTACCTTTGGGTATATCAAACCTTGGTTTTCAAGGCTAGGAGACCTCTTAATTGAGTTTATACCCCGACGTGTCGAACAGATCCCTTACTAGTTCCAATTAAGATTAGAAGCTACCCGATTTAACTCCAAAAGAGGGATAATATTTGTGCAAGAGAGATAGTAACTCTCCCAAGACACTTGCCATATCGTGCCCCCATTAGTGTTTGGATTCGGATAATACGACGTTGAGAATCCATTGTGTGAGACTCAATGACTGTATTCTGATTAGCTATTGGGTGTGTACCTAAGTTTGCAAGCAAAGTTTTTCTCTCTCAACCAACTTCCTTAGGTAGCGTACTGTTCTTGAGGTCACTTATTATATCGCGTGTTTGTTGTGTCTTCGTCCCTAAAACAAAAAATCAGACATATAAAAAACTGGAAAACAGAAGCAAAACATCAAACTACATTAATCAAAAATCTGTCCAAACAAAGTTTTTGTCTCTTTTTTGTCCTTTGTCATATGAGTTTGTTAGTTTGTCGTATGAGGCATCTAGTTTATCGTCTGGTCCAGTGAGAATTGTCGTACGAATCATCTTAGTAGAGAATTTTGTGTCATCATTTGTCATCTGGTTCTATGAGAAAGCTCGTACGAGTTTGTCTTTTGTCATGTGAAATTTCTAGTTTGTCGTATGAGCCTGTCTAAATTGTGGTTCAGGGTTGTATAATCTGTCGTACGAATTTAGGTCTCTGTCTGTCTAGAATTGTCTTCTTGCATGTCTTTTTCAGATCTGTCATATTTGCTTGGTCAATTTACAGTGAGCATATACACCTATTATCTGTCATTCTGTGCTTAGATTGTCTTCTTGGTTCTCTTGGTCAAGTTATCATCTGTCAAATCGAACTCTAGAAATAGACACCTCAAGATTTTCAAGTATTCACATTCAACAAGTTCAAGATCTAACATCTCAAAGTGCACTATCACCCTCTTTGATAAACTGATCACTCAAAACATAGTTTCTCATCAGGATCTATCATCCTTTATCACGAAACTACAACGTCTGGTCAGGATAACCTTGTCCCACATCATAGGATATATCATTCCTATTGGACTTGTTTTTTTTATCAAAATCATCATCATTGCACTCCAAAACCGAAGATCGAAAAACTTGCAAACTTTTAAACACTTGAATCATCTTTTTGTGTCATATCATTTTATCACATCGAAACAACTTTTAGACAATCTAACCCCTGAAATGGAAACAGAAACATTTGAAATAGTTGAAAACCATATCAACATGGAATACCAAAGAAAAATATAGGAAGAAGACATAACAAGCCAACATATCAGAGCAATCAAACAAGTCCAAAATCAAAATCCAACTATGTCAAAATCTCACAAGGATTCAAATACATCTCCAAAGAAAGGTGGATCTTTTATTCAACTCTTAAAGAGATCCCTAAAGGATTTTTCTAAAGAAGATCAAAATTGTGCACCTATGTCTAGCAATGGTTTATCCCCCCACAAGAAAATTGACTCTCCAGAGGCATCTATTCCTACACCTCTTGAAAACTTGCAAGAATCTTCCATAGCGTTCTCACCAAACAATTTACCCATCAAACCTATTTCAGATGATCCTATTCAAAGCTCATCTCCTTCATATCCAAGCATTGATTCCTTCCAACATCCCCATAACACTCCCTTGCAAATGAAGTCCTCATTCATAGAACACTCATTAAACGTGTCCTAATAGGTGGTGGAGCTGGCTTAAACATTTGCTCATTGAGTCTTGTCTATGCTCTAGGTTATTCAGAAGATGCAGTTGATCCCCTAAAAAAGATCACATTCAAAGGATATGATGAAGAAGAGAATTCCTCTAAAGGAATTGTGGTATTACCCATCAGAGTGGGACCTTTGTAGAAAGACACAACATGCCAAGTTTTTGACTTGGACTTACCATACAACCTACTCTTGGGAAGACCATGGATACATGACATACAGGCTATTCCATCAACATGTCATCAATGCCTGAAATTTCCATACAATGGGCAGGAAATCATGATCTCAACAGACTCAAATCCATTGCAGTGTTGTAGTAATCTTAAACCAGCTCAAGAGGTCGTTGTTCCACATAACAGAGAGGCAAGATCTTCAAGCGCACAATCCAAAGAACAATCATTTGCATCAATTTTGTCAAACATGGAAAAAAAATGTAGCTAAAAGATCGAGGGAACGAAGAATATTTGCTATCATGCTAAAACAAACAAGGGCAACTTCAAATTGAAAGGGAAGAAGAAGATGTAGGAGTCGATATAGTTCACACGTATGCATGAAAAATGTTAGGAATTAGCCCACTTGAATTAGAATCACATTCAGATGACTTGGACTTAATTGAGGACAATCGAGAGCTACTTGTGCGAGGTCATTATGGCGAGAGTATCGTTCTAGACATGGAAATACATATTGAAAGCTCTGATGTCTCTATCATGACCCCTAATATCTTTGACATAATTCAACATGAAGATCCTTTATCCTTAATCCCTCCTGAACCTATGGACTAGGAAAATGAAGGACATATTGCGATTGATACCTTTCCTAATGACCATGCCATATCCTTATATCTTAAGGAAATCGAACCTGCAACAACTTTCACCAGGGATTTTGCTAATGTATCTTCGAGTCAAGTGGGTGTCGAATCTCCTAGTCACAAAAGTGAAAATAAAGAAAACAATATCAGGTATAATGCTGAAAACCATTTATTGGCAACATTAGACCGGGAAAAAGTAAAAAGAAAGGACGCATCTAATAGTGATAACCTCCTCGAGGCACCGAAGGATGGGAGATTTGACACCTTCCATGAATTTTATCAAGAGAGGTCATTTATCCTAATAGAACCAGTAGAAGCAGTTAACATTGGCACAACTGATCTATATCCAACAACTTCTCTACCAGAATTGGAAAGGAAAAAATATTTGGAACTCTTCAAAAGGAGGCAAATCAAAAGATGGTCATATGCAGACATTCCAGGGTTCGATCCAGATCTTATAATACATCACCCATATATCAGTCCAGGAGTAGGGATCAATAATGATACACAACATAGATTAGGAGCAAATATTCTGTTCATCACACCACAAGGTCATATAATTCCAAAAGCCTACAAATTAAGCTTTCCATACACCAACAATACAACAAAATATGAATATTTGGTTATAGGTATCAAAATGGCTATAGAATGGAACATTACACAACTTAAAGTCTTTGGAGACTCTCATCTCATCATTAATCAAATCACTGACGATTATCAAACAAAGGAAGAAAAGTTATTGCCTTATAAAAAGATGGTTGATGATATCAAGAAATACTTTGTAGAAATAAATTTTTAGCAGATTCCAAGGAATGACAACAAAGCAGCAGATGCCATGGCAACACTTGCTTCTCTCCTTCAGACACACGTTATGAATTCCTGGTGGAAGAGTTGTTTTACCCTACTCATAATTGTCCTGATTCCCAAACTATCTGTCACTTTGTTGGGCATGATTCCTCCCGTTATGGCCAAATTTACACATACCTGAAAGATAACACCCTACCTCCCGACTTATCAAAAAACCAAAAAAGAAACTTTATTAGCCAATCCTCCCATATACTCTTGTCGCGGATACCCTGTTTAAACGAGGTCTAGATGGTACTCTTTTAGGATGTCTTGAACAAGAAGAATTTGAGAAGGCTTTACATGAAGTCCATAACAACATTTGTGGAACTCATTCAAGTGGTCTTACCCTTTCGAAAAAACTCATACGCTTGGGCTATTATTGGCCAACTATGGAACAAGATTCTTTTTAGATAGCTAGAACATGCAAACAATGTCAGATCCATAGGAATTTGATTCATGCACCAATGCAAGAACTTCAAGCTTTGGCAATATCTTGGCCTTTCTGCCAATGGGGTCTTGATCTAGTAGGAAAGATAAATCCTTCTTCATCTAATGGTCACAAATTCATCCTTGTAGCTATAGAATATTTCACAAAATGGATTGAGGCAGTACCTCTCACAAATATCACAGGAAAACAAATTGCTGCATTTATCTTGAATTACATCATCTGTCGCTATGGAATACCCATGACCATTATCACTGATAATGGATGACCATTCAAGAATCATGATGTCCAAGAACTATGTGAGAAATTCAAGATCCAACACAAATTTTCCACACCCTACTATCCACAAGGGAATGGGCAAGCAGAAGCATCAAACAAAACTATTCTGAAAATCCTCAAAAAGATAGTGAATAATGCTGGCAGAGATTGGCATATTCAATTGAACCCCGCTCTATGGGCCTACCATACTAGTATCCGCACACCAATAGGTGCCACACCTTTCTCTCTTGTCTATGGATCAAAAGCAATACTGCCAATAGAATTAGAGATACCTTCTCTATGAGTATGATTAAAAGGTCTTATCCCAGATGAAGAACAACGAGTGTCTCGATTGTAGGTGTTAGAATTGATTCATGAATGAAGATGAAATGCCTTTGATAATTTAAAAGTATATCAACAAATAATGTGCCAAAGTTATAATCATAAGGTCAAGCTGAGAACATTTCAAGTTGGGGAACTAGTACTCAAATAAAATCCATGAAACTAGTCAGATCGAGAAAAGAAAGGAAATTTTGAACCAAACTGGTTAGGTCCATTTGTGGTCACAACAGTATTTGGGTTAGGAGCATATCATCTATCAACACAAGACATGGATCAGCTCGAGGAACCCATCAATAGCATGCATCTGAAGAAGTTTTATATCTGAAAAAGAAGAAAATACAAAAATAGTGAAAAAGCAGAAAAACCCAAAAACAGTGAAAAAGCAGAAAAATCCCAAAAAAATGAAAAAGCAGAAAATCCAAAAAAAAAAAATCAAATATGAGAAAAAGTGCAATAAAAATAGATGGTGAAAACCTGACAAACATGCGCTATCTGTCTGCTAGCTCTTCCATCTATTATTTCATGCTTCCTTCTGCTTGCATTTTTTTCCGTCAGTGTTGTTCATATCCATAATAAAGCCTTTGTACATATGCAGGCATCCTAGGTGGCTTCTCGCCATGGTTTGGATCATTGGGTATATCATAATGAATTTGTTTCTAGGCTTGGGGCAAAATCCTACACCTAGCTGGGGGCAAAATTTTTGATCATTTTGAGCCTAATCAAACAAGTGGAACAATAGCCAGGTAACTCTTATCAAGCAAAAATTGAGACACATTCAACATCGAACACGAGATCAAATTGTCAACCATCAAACTATCACAAATCCAGTCTAAGTACATCACATACTTCTCAATGGATGGTATGTTTTCAATAATGATTTTAACATGATTGTTCAAATTTTCTATCTTGATTTTCGCTATCATGATTTCTGTGTGAGTCCAGGATGTCTTTGACTAGAGGAACAAGGAAAGAACATGATATTTTTCTTGTCTATTGTCTGTAAATTAATCATTAATATGTGCAAATTTGTCTCGGGACATGATCATCGGAGTATCATCGAAGACATTTCTGATTTGCATATTGAAATGGTTAATACTGTCTGTTTTACGCAAGCAACACTCAAGTCATCTTGGTTCCATTTTACCTCGATGCTTGTGCTAGCTTGCCATATCAAAATCTAGGAAAGTCGTGCTTAGGTCATTATGATTTAATTATACCATTGATGTTTGCACTCACTTCCCATGTTTAAAAAGGCTCAATGATGACAAAACACAATAACCTAGTGATTGGTCTAGTCGTAGCTTTGCATTTCATTCTTACATGGGATCCTGCATGCTCATTTTATCCAAGGTTAAATCTATCACAGGAATCATGAAGGAATCATCATAAGTGTATATGCAATCAAACTGATGACTCATCTCTCTCTAGATATTGTCGACCCAACAAAAATCTTATGTTCTCCCCTCAACAAAACCAACATCAACATATCTGAATCATCCTGCAACTTGATATCAACAAACTGTTAGTTCTTTATCTAATCAACCTTATCAATTATATCAACCAATCACATCTAAATCAATTCTATCATGTCTTATACATGATGTATCTTTCCTGAAACCAGATGTTCTGATCAAGTCTTATACAGGATATATCATTCCCGTCGTATCACAATTTATCAATCAATGGCTAGGGCATCCTATCGAACCAATATCATCATCAATGAGATTATTCTTTGAATCAACGCGTCATCACACCTCACTTCAAAGAGGGGCAAAATGTATAAACCTAAAAATGGTTTGAAGATAATTAATTAAATAAGAAACTATTTAATTAACCCCCCTTCCTAATTTAATTGAATTCATTAGGCAATTTGATTAAATTCTCCCTTTCATCTACTTATTAATAAATATAAGGAGTTATTCATTAAGTTCATTTCAATAGTCCCCTTTGATTAATTAATTCAAATTAATTAATCCCCCCCATTTCAATCAATTCTTCTAATCCCCTAATTAATTAAAAAAAACAATTTATGAGTTGTTGAGAATTAATTAGTCTTTTCCTATTATTTAAATTTGAATTACCCACATGCCTCCTAACTTCTAACCACCTAACCTAACCATCCCTCTAACCTAACCCATTCCACCTAACCTTGGGTTTGCCTAACCCTATCCTATCTTGCACATTATAACCTCCTTATCCTAACCTCCTAATGGTGTGGATATTCTCTCCTTAAGACACATGACACTTTGGCCACATGTCTCCTCTCTTGGACACTTGCCATTTTATGAGAAAGGCTCCTTGACACTTGTCACCACAGAGATGACAAGTGTCCCTTCCTCAAACCTCTTCTCCAACCTCCTCCAATTTCACCCTTGATATCTTCAGAATCAATCTTGACCGTTGATTCCTGCCACCTCACCCTTGGCCTTGGAGATCCTATAAATATCACAAAGGATCCCATCTCATTATCAATTTAGGCATTGTTACTATAGGCATATCATTTGAGCATTATTGTTATAGGTAATTGCATCTTAGTTTTAGTTTAATTTGATCATTTTCTAGCATAATTGTTGAATCATGTAGCTTAATCAATCTCTTTTCTAGCTTAATTGCATCATCATCATAGCTTAATCGTGCATATCATTAGCTTAATTAGTCTCTTGGATCAATCTAGCATAATCAATCTCATCTTTGCATATCATTATCATTTCAAACCCTCCATCTAGGTGTAGTCAAGTCACTGGGATTTCTTATGCAAATCTGAGAGAAAATCCATACTCGCATCTCTTAGGAGGCAATAGGTCGCTTTGTCATGGTTAATCTTTATTTGATTTTAATTTTCTAACCATGCATGTAATGATCTATTGAGTGTTTGTGTTGCAATTGCAGGTATGACACTTCACAGACACAACAAAAATAATAAAAATCATCTAATAAATTAGTGAAATGAACAATAATTAAAAACTTGCAAGAAGCATTGAAATGTATTAATGTCTTGAGTCGAAGTATTGATTTAAGTGTTGCACATAGAGCATTGATGATTGTAACTAGCATATATACCTTAAATTTTAATTTAATCTATATAAAATATGCCGAGAGATATCCTTCTCGAGGCGCCTCTTTAACTTTTAGGGTATAAAATTCATTAAAAATAGGCGCCTCAAGAAGGATATCTCTCAACGTATTTTATATAGATTAAATTAAAATTTAAGGTATATATGCTAGTGGCAGTCGTGCGGTGCAACATGGAAAACATATATGAGATTTTATATATCTATTTAGACTATTTTTTATAATATATATGTGTTGCAAGATCAAAGCAAATACTAAAATCTAATATATATTAAACTTTATTTAATGATAATATAAAACTTTATTTAATCACGAGTATTTTGCTTATGGTTAGCGTTAGGATTAAGGTTAGTGTTATTGTCATGATTAAGGTTTACATCATGTTTCAAGTTAGGTTTATGATTAGGGTTAGGGTTATGATAATGGTTAGGGTTTATATCATGGTTAGGGTTAGCATCAACATTAGGGTTTGGTTTTGGTTTAGGATTGCAGTTAGGGTTAGGGTTTAGGATTACAATTAGGATTATGGTTAGGGTTAGGTTTATAGTTATAGATTAATATTAGGGTTAAATTTATGGTTAGGGTTAGGGTTTAGTGTCGAGTTTACAATTATGTTTTGGGTTTACATCAAAGTTAGGTTTAGGGTAAGCATAATTATAATTAGGGTTAGGGTCAGAATTATAACTGGGGGTATGGTTAGGATTAGGATTTGGTTTATGGTTATGTTTTGGATAAGGGTTAAGTTTAGTGTTATGATCAGGTATAAGGTTTATATCATGTTTAGGGTTATGATAATGGTTAGGGTATATATCATGGTTAGGGTTAGCATCAAGGTTAGGGTTTGGTTTTGGTTTAGGATTATGGTTAGGGTTAGGATTTATGATTATATTTAGGATTATGGTTAGGGTTAAGGTTTAGAGTTAAGGCTAAGTTTATGGTTAGGGTTTAGTGACATGGCTACAATTACATTTGGGATTTACAATAAAGTTAGGGATAAAATTAGGGTTATGGTTCAATTACATTAAGGTTAGGGTTAAATTAGTATTAAAGTTAAATTAGGATTAGGGTTTGGTTTTTATTAAGGTTATGAATAGATTAGGATTAAAGTTCAATTTGGTTTAGGGTTAAGTTTAGAGAAGGATTATTATTAGGGTTAGGGTTTAGGATTACAGCTAGGTTAGCATTAGGATTAGGGTTCAGGTTATGGTTTGAAGTTATGGTGGAATTTATTGTTTACATCATGGTTGGACTTAAGGTTAGGTTTAGGATTATAGTTAGGCTTAGGGTTAGGGTCATAGTTAGGATAATGGCTAGGGTTAGGGTTTACATCATAGTTAGGGTTAGGGTTAACATTAGGGTTAGGGTTAGGGTTAGGGTTCGGGTTAGGGTCATGATTAACATCATGGTTAGAGTTAAGTTTAGGCTTAAGATTAGGATTTAAATTATGCTTAGGGTTATGGTGAGGATTATGGTTAGGGTTAGGGTTTAAGATTAAGGACAGGGTTAGGGTTATGGGTTGGATTAGTGTTTAGGGTTAGGGTTAGGGTTAGGATTAGGTTTTAGGGTTAGGACTAAGGATTATTGTTAGGGTTTGGGCTTAGGGTTATGGTTAGGTTAGGGTTAGGGTTAGGGTTTCAAGTTATGGTTAGGATTATGGTGTACAACATGGTTGGGGCTGGAGTTAGGGTTAGGTTATGGCTAGGCTTAGGGTTACAATTATGGTTAGGATTATGGATAGGGTAAGGGTTTAAATCATGGTTAGCGTTAGGGTTAAGGGTCAGTGTTAGGATTAATCTTAGTGTTTATTTCATGGTTAGGGTTAGGGTTAGGATTTGCATCATGGTTAGGGTTGAGATTAGGATTATTGTTAGGGTTAGGGATTAAGATTAAGGTATGGGCTTAGGGAAATGGCTATCCAACCCTTACGATGCACCAAGATGTTAATACCCTTCATATATATTATTAATATATTTTAATAGATGTTTTGTTTATCTTAAGGGTTGTATAGCCTTTCCCTATTTTTAGGGTTAGGGTTTAGGGTTATGATTAGGTTAGGTTTAGGATTATGATTAGGTTAGGCTAGGGTTAGGGTTAGGATTATGATTAGGGTAATGGTTTAAAGTTATAGTTAGGAGTATGGTAAAGGTTATGGTTTACATCATGCTTTGGGTTAGGGTTAGGGTTAAGGTTAGGAATATAGCTAGGGTTATGGTTTGCATCATGGTTAGGGTTAAGGGTTAGTGCTAGGATTAATGTTAGTGTTTACATCACAGTTAGGGTTAGGGTTATGATTAGGATTTACACCATGGTTAGGGTTATTGTTAGGATTATGGATAGGGTTAGGGTATAGGATTATGGTTAGGTTTAGGGTTCAAATCATGGTTAGGGTTAGGTTTATGGTTCGGGATAGGGTTTACGATTAGGATTACAATCATAGTTAGGGTGTGCATCATTGTTAGGATTAGGGATAGTTTTAGGGTTTGGGTTATGGTTAGGTTTAATGCTATAATTATGGTTATTGTTATGTTTTGTATTTGCATCTTGATTAGGGTCAAGGTTAGTCTTAGGGTTTGGGCTAAAGTTAGGTTTAGGGTTATAATTATGGTTATTTTTAGGGTTTGGATTTACATATTGATTAGAGTTAGGATTAGGGTTAGTATTACAATTTATTTAGGGTTTAATTATGTTTAAGGATAAATCATGGTGTGAGGGTTACAATTATATAATAAAGCTTGATTTTAAGGTCAATGTTAAGGTTTAATTAGGGTTATTATTAGGATAAGGAAAGGTGATGGTGAGGGTTATTATTAAATGAGGATTACGATTCAATAAGGGTTAGGGTTCATATTACAGTTATATTAATGTTGGAGTTGTAGGTAGGGTTTAATTCTACGGTTAGAGTTAACTTTAGGGTTAGGTTAGGGTTAGCATTCAATTAGAGGGATTAGAGTTAAGGGTTAAGGTTATAGTTAATTAGAGTTAGGGTTCAATTATGATTACGGTTTGAATGTGCTAAGGGTATAATCATATTTAGGGTTAGGATTAAATTTCAATTAGGATCAGGGTTTGGTGTATATTAGGGTTAGGGTTAGATTAATATTAGAGTTCAATTATGATTAGAGTTCGATTAGGGTTAGGATTAAGTTTATGCTAGGATTTAGTTATGGTTAGATTAGGGATAAAGTTGTAGGTAGGGCTTAATTGTAGGGTTATATTTAAATTTAGGGTTAGGTTATGGCTAGGTTTTAAAGAATGTTTAGATTAAGGTTAAATTTTAGGATTGAATTATGGTTTAGGGTTCAATTAGGTCTAGATTAGGGATATTGTCAAGGTTGGGGTGTGATTATGGTAAGGTTTTAATTATAGTTATGGTCCATATAAGAGTTCACTTAGGTTTATAATTAGCCTTACAATTCAATTACATTAGGGTTATATTTAAATTAGGATTAAAGTTTAATTAGGGTTAGGGTTTGTGCTAGAATTCAATTAGGATCAGGATTCAATAAGTGTTAGGGTTCATATTAGGTTAGGGTTCAATTAGGGTTAGATTAAGGTTGAATTTTTAGGTAGGGTTTAATTCTATAGTTAGAGTTATGGTTAGGGTTGGAATTCTATTAGGTCTAGATTATGGATATTGTCAAGGTTAGGGTTTCATTATTGTAAAGTTTTAAATATAGTTGATGTTCATATTAGGGTTCAATTAGGGTTATAATTAGGCTTATAATTCAATAAAATTAGGGTTAGGGTTCATATTAGATTTCAATTAGGGTTAGAATTAGGCTTATGATTGAATAACATTAGGGTTGGGGATAAATTAGGACTAAAGTACAATTAGGGTTAAGGTTTGGGCTAGAATTTAATTAATATTAGGGAGCAATAAGGGTTAAGGTTTATATTAAGGTTAAGGTTCAACAAAGGCTGCATTAAAGTTTAACTCCATGGTTAGAGTTGAGTTTAGGTTTGGATTAGGTTTGGTATTCCATTAGATGGTTTAGGGTTAAGGGTTAATGTTATAGTTAATTATAGTTTAGGTTTAAGGTTGGGATATAATTAGGGCTACTATTACAATATAATGCATTCATAACATGAATTATCATTTTCTTATAAAATATTAAAGCAAATGTTGATTATTATGTACTTTTCTTATGAATAATTTTTTCTTTATTTCAATATTTTTATGAAATAAAATAACTTTAAACTCTTCTCTAATAAATTAAAGACATTCTAAAATAGCTTAAACTTTATTTTAATATAAAATAACATAAATTTAAAACAGTTTAAAGTTTCTTTAAATTAAAGTTATCTTACTTGTAACCTTTATTCTAACCTTAAAAATTAAATCCCAAGTATATCCATAATAGAACCCTAATTATAGTTGTAATTAAACCAAAATATTAATTGAGTGCTTAAACCCTAACCTTAATTAAATCAAAATCTTAATTGATTATTTAACCTTTATGAAATAATTTGAAACATTTAAATTTTTTTTTTAAATTATTTGAATAATAATAAAAATAACAAAACCTATATCAATATATATTTTATTAATAAATATATTTGATAATTGTTAAATAAATTAAGAGTTAGTTTAAGAATAAATTTAAAACAGAAAAATACATATAAATTGAAATTTTCCCAAAAAAATTATAGAGATATAAGTAAACTTTCTATTTTATTTTCTCTTTTTACATGCAAGTCATTTCAAATACTAAAATCAAACAAAATTCTATTTTTGTAATTTTAAATAAATCATCATTTTAGAATAAATTTAAAAGAAAAATCTATTAATAAATAGAAACTTTCTATATTTTCTATATATATATGAAACATTTCTATTCAATTCTCTTTTTGCATGCAAATCATTCAAATTCTAAAATTAAAATAATTTCTTTTTTATAATTTTTAAATGAACTAATAATTAATTTTAAAATAAATTTGATTTTGCAATTGATTTTTTAGATTTATAATTATCAAATAGAAAAAATAGAAACAGTATAATTTGATTAAAACCTCATTAATAATTTTCATATTAGATATAGATAGGAGAAATCAAACATAGTATGTAGTTTTGATTTGATAAAATTTGTTAAAATACTAACAAATTTACACATAAATCAAGCATAGAAAATTTATTTTAATATTTTATGTAAATAATGTCGGTTGCTATAAGGTTGTAAAAAGATGCATAAAAATGAATGCTGAAAATTCATTGCAAACTTATATGAAAATACTGTCTACTTGTGTGCATGAAAATACTTGTTGCATGAAAATACTTGTTGCTTGCACAAAGCTGTATAAATCTTCATAAATCTGAAAAAAAATTAAAAAAGGGGCATTGTTGGTTGCAAGCAAAGAAGTACATTTATAGAGAAATTTAATTCATTCCATTGTTACCATCATCAGTTTTGTCCAAGCATGAATCTGTTGCTTCTGTCATGTTCAAAACAGAGTACAAAGTCTAACAGAGCAAGGCAAACAGTATGGATAGTAAAAAGAATTATTTGAAAAGACATGCATCCACAACACCATAAAATCTAAACCTAAAATATCTTGCGTCCAATACAACCATTGATAAGCACACCTGAGCAAAGCCAATATAGCCATTGATAAGCATAATTGAGCAAAGCAAATAATTTCCAAAACAAATTATATTATATTATTAATAAGGGTTTTGTTTGCCGAACAAATCAATGAAAAATGAAAATGAAATATATAAAGAGAATTGAGAATGGAATATATAAAATGAAATATATAAAGAGAGCAGCTGGTAAAGAGGGAGCAAGGCCATGAAAGTTGAGCCTATAAGAATTGGAGTGGTCTAATCTTAATTGAACCATGAAATTTCAGCATTATATTAGGTTGAATATGAATTTGATGCAGGTTCAGATTCACGAGCTTGGAAAAAGAAAACTACATGATCCATTTTTTCTCCCATCAACCCGGAATCCAAATTCGGTTTGAATTAGACCTGGATTCGAGCCTACAAGCAGAGAAGCAATAATAAAGCATCGAAGGGACAATAAAGTAGAATAAAAAATAGTCATTTGGGGCAAATGAAAGTGCCAAATCACTCAATAATTTCTTAAGAATATTTCCCAATGCCAATCAAATACAGAGTATTGGATTATTAAAATTTAATAATAGCTGATATGAAATGAATACAAATAGGAACAAGAACCTAATATAAATGTTTATAGAGTGATCTTCATTCTTAATTCTGCGACAATAGATATTGCAATTCACTACTAATAGCTGTATGTGGTATAAATTTATAGAAATCCAATAAATGCACTTACCACGTCTCTTAGCTGGTCACAAATTGCAGCTACATTAAGGAAAACAACAGAGGTATCCAAGCTGTATTAAACCTTTCTACAAAATCTAATAATAAATATTGATATTTGAACAAAAGAATAATACTTTACCAAACATTCTTGGTTTTTAGGCAAGCTAGTCATGAATTTTATCGAATCTCACTCATTTAGCTCAAAATCGCTCTACAAACACAAAATAATAACCCAATTTTTCTCTGAGAAATTTGAAAAAAATAATTCCAGTTCATCATAAATGTGTAGAAATCCCAATGTTCCAGTTGATCTACATATCTCAATCCAAATAGTAAATTAGTATATCAAACAGAACAAAACTAAATGGGCTACTTAAGGAATCGAGCTTGGATGAGGTGTAGTGACCTTAATTTTTAGCCACAAGATAATGAGCATCATCAGAATGCCTATCATCAACCTTTGCATCATTAGCAGAAGGGAACTTGGCACTATACCACAACATACAATTCTATGCTACAGCATAATCAAACCATCACCCATTTTTAAGCAGTATCGAAGGATGAGACCAGCCAAATGATCTAAATATTCTCGATATAAAGAAAATGACTCTTACACTTCCCACATGCAAGATGCCCAACATATGGACTATAACCTGTATTCCGGTGCGCTATTGAAATGGCTGGCCGCTGGTCTTTCATTACCATTGCAGTTATGGACGAAACCACTATCTATTATTATGGACACATGATTGCAGGGCTCTTCAAATTCCATATGTTGTGATTATAACTGTCCTTTCTTTTTTGTTTCACGGATGTGCTGACATTGTATAGGACACCTCTTGGCATAATTAATGGTAAGAAATGATCGCATAAAAGACAAGTTCAAGCAATTTCCCAATTACTAAATGTATCTAGGAAAATTGTTCAAAAATATATCAAGAAGAGAAACATGTTAGATGAAAACATTAAAAATAATTAGATAAATATTTGTAGGGTTCCTCGAAAAAACAAAATTTTTGAAGATGTAAAAAGACTAGTAATTGAATATTGGACCAACCACTCTTGTGTTTATTCCAATAGAAGAGACCCTATACAAATAAAATATGAATATGGTACAAAAATTTTACATCCAAAACATTTTATAGATACAACACAAAGTGAACTTTTTAAAGCATTCAAGCAAGAATTTCAGAGGTAGAAATTGGTCAAAGGATGTTTGAGAGATTACAAACATGTTTTGTATGTACAAATAAAGTACACAAAACTTACTATTGTTGAAATCATCTTGAATTTCATCTACACCTACAGTCATATAAAAAAGATATGGCATGAATTTATCCAAATGTAGCGATCCTTAGAAGTACAACACAATTTGTGAAGTCTATTCTAGATGTGAAAAAATAGGAGATTCATATGAGTTCAATGTACAATGTGTAAAAAATACGTGCAATGATTGTGGAGATTTGAAGAAATTTTTACAATCCAAATGAAAGTTGTGTGGAAAATATTTGAATATGAGACATATCAAACAAAGTTAGGAGGCGAGTCTTAAAAAAATATGTTGAAAGAGAGTGAATTGCCTTACAATGAGTTTATGTATAAATTTTGCAATATCATATATCCACATATCCAACATTGTTATGGTGCACAATGGCAAGCAAAGAAATTTTGTGACTCAAAAAATTTCTTTCTTCCAGGTTGTATTCTCTTGATTGTAGATTTCTATGGGAACTATACATCTAGTCCACACACTAATATTCAGAGTCAATATTATCATTCTGAGAAAGTTACAATCCGTGTACAAGTTTTTTATAGACATGTCGAGTTTGATGCGGATGATGTAGTGAGTCATGATGGGAGTTATGTAGCCCATTGTTTTGGAATGTTTTTTGAGGATATGGGACAACATGTGATAAATGCTTCACAACATTGGATTTAGTACGATGGATGTGTTGGTAAGTACAAATTGATTTCAATTTTTATAGTTCCTTTTAATTGACTTTTGATTTGAAAATTTAAAAGTACATTCATTTGTGGATTTGTTTTTAATGTCACATGACAATTTAAGTTTGCAAAAGCATTAAATCAGTTATCACAACAACATGTTAGACGTAACACAAAGTTTTTGTGGAAATTTTTTTAGAGTGGAAATGGAAAGGGAGAGCATGATAGAGCAAGAGCCTGTGTGAATCATGCACTTTGCCAACATGAACTTGCAGGTACATGTTAAAGAAATTCAAAAATTTATATTTTTTAAGAATTATTGTACACGTGCACATAATTTCTTGTAGATTGCATGATATATGTGTGTGTGAACTAGGTTCTAAATCTCAATTTAATCATGTACCTTATGGGCCCTCTTTGCTAAAATGTACTTGCAAGTAACACCATATAAAATTCAAATCTAATTGTTGAATGGTGCAAAAGTCATTTTAGTGCTCGTGACACAACATACAACAAACATTTTTTTTGGGAAGTTAAAGGTACACATGTGTTCATGTATCTAGTTTTACTAAATTTAATTTAAAACAAATTGACTAAATAAATTTGTTTTCATATTATTTATATATATTGATTGATCAAATCCTTATAATTGTCAAACAATTATTGGTATTAGAAGATTGCATCAAGTCATGACTAGATAGGACATAGCAATCCTTTTGTAATTAAAGTGTGAGAAAAATCATGTTTTTGTGTTGAGTGCATTGAGAATTATGCAAATATTCTACAATGAGATAATATTAGAGATGGATATGTTTCGTAATGGGATATGAAACAATTAGTCACAATATCTCCTTATGGCAATAGTGACATTGTAGATATTCATGATCCTTTATATTCAACTGGTTAAAAACATGTTTCCGATTTAGTTGTTACAAGTATGTGAATTTTATTTAAATACAAAATTTAATTCTTTTTTTTTTTTGTAATTTAAAATATAATTGTGTACTATCAAATTTATAGAAGTGCTTGTAACTTGTGGTGTACAGGTGGTATTTTCATTGTGGTTGTAGATCCACACAAGATAGAAGGTGTAGATTATTATCTACTAAGATGCATGCAACCAAAATGCAAATTGTCAGAAACAATGGAGGATGGTGACGGGAAAAAATATCTTACAGGGTCATTTGTTGTTGAAGGCACCTATTATCAACAAACAAAGATAGATAAAAATGGTGTTACATTTATTGATTATATGTCTAACCAAAAAGTTATACATTATAGTCATTTGATTTTAGCGACAAGATTACATTTGGAAACTTTACTGAAAAAGAGGTTATGGCCAACAAAAGTGGAGGTAGCCTATTGAAGATCATGAAAGGATCTTAGAGGTAATAAAAGATAGAGAGGATCCAAATTATATGTACCGAGAGATTTAAGTTATTTGAAAGTTAGTTTGAACTCATATTTTCTAGGACCATAATAAATTTAGATATATATTTTTTTGGATGATTAAATTATGATGTTTTATGTTTGGACTATCACAATGTTTTAGCTACACTATTTTCTCTATGTTATTATAAGTCATGTTGATGTTTGTATCTATTTTTTTTCTTTATCGATAATTAGTATTTGTATTTATTCAGAAAAGAAATGTACATTTCATAGTATCATGTCCTCGAATTTGCATATCGAGGCAAAATTCAGATTAGCCATTTACAACCCTTACATCAAAATGCCAAAATTGTAGTCCCCTTTCCCATCTACACCTATAGAATATATCGAATGAAATATAAAAAAAAAGAAAAAAAAAAGGGTTACACCACCTCCTCCACCATTGGTTTTCCTTTGTCGCTCTCAACCACCATCGTTGTCGCGTTTTGGTTCACAATCTCTGGTTCAAATAGACAACTAGAGGGCTCACCCTATAGAAGAACATAGACTGTCCTCATCCTCCTTGGTCCCACAAGTCTTCCATGTTTGCGCCTAGGAGGAGTCAACTTTTCCTTCAAGGCCCGATAATTCTCGTATGGTCCTCATTTTTCTTGCTCCAGTCTGGTCTCCCAAGCGATCATAGATTCAATGTATGATTTCACCCCTTGCATCCTGAATTGGGTCGTCACCCTCCTCAATTCTTTGTTACGGTTTGCGCTCCATAGAAGAAATATCCTAAGAGTAGGTGTGAATTTTCAAAATGAATCCACACCCCACCTGGGCATGCAAACCTCTCCTTATCACACACCATTGCCAAAAAACTCTCCATCCCCACCAGCCATTCTTTCCTCACACACCTATTCATGATTTCCGCCATCGTATTTCTTGGTTCCAGCTCAAGGCACCACACCATGCACATTGATGCAATATCTGTATTGGCATGGTATCTGAATTCCCCGTTCACATACTCCTCCCCAAGAATAATATTTACCCATGTAATGAAGGTTCGCTCTGCGAAGATGAAGATGTTGGCAAGCCTGTCATCGGTAATTCAGCCCCAAAAGGCCACCTATTTTTTTTTTGGTCTATAGTGAGAAATTTGCCTCCATCTTCAAACTTTGCACACTTACCCCACCTCAAGATTCACCAAGAAACCAATGAATGTAAATGACATGTCATATGTGGTGGTATATAATATTTTTTTGAATACTCTACATCTAAAATGCCTTTTCCAACTTGGCATTACCTCATAAATTTTGGCAACAAATTTTGCATACGGATCCTGCATTGTGAGGGATATTTTTTGGTTTTCGGACTCTTTGTTATGATCTCTTGTCAGGTTAACATGAATCGGCCACCACTAGCCACCGCCATTCATCTCTATTGCTGGTGAGATGGGTATCATTCTTCATACCTCCACCTCATTCAAACACCAATCTAGTGTACTTCCTTCAAGCTCCCACACTTGAGAGTGACATACTTATTCTCTCCTTGCACTACTATCATTAATGAGTAATTACATAGTACATACTCTACACCTTAACTATGTTCTACTACCGTAATCCTTTCCTCAATCTGTTTGATTTCTCCTTGTCGATAATCCACTACTTCCTTTGATTGAGCATCTGCTTCCTTATTTCCCTCTCTCAAATTATGGGATACTAAATTTTGGGAATTCCTTTAAAATTTTAATAATGATCTGTATTATCTTGTGAATTTTTCAATGGACTTCCTCCCCCTTCGTTATCGCCTAAGTGATAATTTTTGAATCACCCTCCAGCTACAAGTGTCTAACCCCAAGTTTTTTTGCCTTTTGAATAGCCAACAGGGATGCATTGGCTTCTGCCAAATTATTGGTGGTAACTCCTAAGCCTTGTCAACACTTTGCCAAAATCATTCCTTTGTGGTTTCTTGCCACACATCTCACTCTTGATTGACCCAGATTACCCCTTGTCATACTATCAAAGTTCACCTTTATCCACTCTTTATTTGAAGGATTCCATTTAATTTTTTGTCTCCGTATTTCTGTAGGATCAACCCTAGGAAGCCCATTAACGGGTTGATTTTTGTATCTAATTCATCCTAGTGTATTATTATTGATTTTGCATCTTGTTGTCCAATCATGCTACTCATAGATAATCTATAATTAGATGTGATGATTTGATATCATGTTATAATTTATATCACACTGAGTGATTTATGTTGTGCTTTATCTATCCTTATATGGTGTAGGTATGCTTGATGGTTTGCATGATTGTTGTAGATAAATAATTGTACCTTAGTAAAAAAAATTATTGCATGACTTTACTTCATGTGAAAAGAAGTTAAAAGTTAAATTTAATAAAAAAATTTCATAAAATAATATACTTGTATAATAAAATTTATATACATCTCATGTAGTAATCTTGTAGTTAGCCACCATGTCATCTCAAGCCCTTAGAGTAGGTAGAAAAATCATTTATGGCTCAAACACAACCTTAAATTGACCTTATTGATAAATTACCATCAATTCAATCCAATTGCCATATTCACATAATCATGTCGACAATAAGGTAGGATTGGTCCTTTTAGGTCTTACTCTTTGGTTGATATTCACCATAAATTTCCATACATTTCAAATATGACAAGTGCATAGCTTCTATTTAATCATCCTTGTACTCTCTTTTTTTGGTAAATTAGCAATTGCATGTGGGGCAACTCCCATTGTATTGATTAAAAAAAGAGTATAAATTATTTGTGAGTAAACCAAAAAGCCCTTATCAGAGGTTCGATGCTAAAAAGAATAGTCCAGAAGCACCAGACAATGAAAAGGTGTCCCTAATTTAAATAGACTCCACATCCTATCAACAATTTCTCAATTTAATAAGGCTCTCATGGGAAAAACTAGATGGAAGCTTGCTAACCAAAATGTGGGCTGGTGTCACATCATGAGTGCCAAGTACCTTAGTCGTGACAATTTTTTCAAAGTTTTGAATTTGGATGGTGTTCCAAGAGGCTCTAAAATCTAGAACAATATTCTAAAATGTAGAGACATCATCTCTCAAGGCTTGAGGTGGCTTATGGGCAATGGTAGAAATATTTTCTTCTACAAATACTACTCGATGCGGGATAAACCTTTGGCTTCTATCCCTTCTCTCAGAAGACTGCAGGGTTGTTCTACAACCTTCTTTAGTCAATGGGTCTGCAATTATCTCACAACTAACATTTGGAAGGATATTTCTCTCTGTTGTCATGACCAACCTCACCTTCTGCCTATTTCCCTAAAGGTTCAAAACATGCTTAGCAACATTCTCCTACCCTTCTTCCCCCATGAGGATAAATTCATTTGGAAATGGAACCCGAGTGGTGACTTCACTGTTAAATCAGCCTATCACGGTCTTCTTCGGGATAACAATTCCACTGATTGGTGTAAGCAAGTTTAGAACACCCACCTCATCCCTAAAATAAATTTATTTTGTAAGATAGCCCTCCATAACAAAATCCTCACTCAAGACAACCTTACCAAAAGAGGATTTCAACTTCTTAATAGATGTGTAATGTGTAAATTGGATGAAGAAAGTGTTCCCCACTTATTTCTCCATTGTGCCTTTGTTAGATCCCTTTGGGGGATGGTCTATCAGAAGTTTAATTTCTATTGGACCATGAATGAGGACTTGACTTACCTGATTCATGAATGGGGAGGTTCTTCATCTAACCCCCTAATCTGTCTGTTATGGAAGCAAATTCCACCACACTTGGGATGGAGTATTTGGAAAGAAAGGAATAACATGATCTTTCATGATGTGGAATCCTCTGTTGAAGCGGTTTTTAGATCCTTCCTTAAGCTCCTTCCGGTGAACATTTCAGTTACAATTGTCAAACCTCCCCCCAACCTCCCCTTTGTTTGTGACACTGAGGTAGCTCAACAATGAAACCTTCCCTATTCTTATGCAACCTTCGATAATACTAAGCGCTTGCTAAGAATGAATACGAAATGGGTACCACCTCCTCTTGGTTTCAACAAGCTAAATTTATATGGTTCTACCAGACATTCCCAGGGTTTGGCCATTGTTGGAGGGGTTCTGAGATTATATTCGAGTGAGTTATTAGTTTCTTACACTATAAATTTGAATGGATGTACATGCAATAAGGATGAAGGTATGACTTTGGCTTGGGGTCTTCACATCACTCTCTATTGGAATTTATGCCATTATCATTGAAGGGGATTCCAAACTTATCATAGATGTTGTCAAAGGACTGAACTGAATCAATTGGACTATTGACGATATCATCAGAGATATCCTTCATCTTATTTTGGAATTTGACTCCTTTGTTATAGGCCATGTTTATAGGGAAGGTAACAAGGTTGTTGATCTTTTAGCAATGCTTTGCTTGTTTGGTCGGGGATTGAGGTGTTGGAGGATAATGGATTTATTTCCCATTAATGTTATATCACTCCTTGAAGGAGATTACAACATCTAGATCCCACATGGATAACCATTTCTCTAATTTTACCCGCCCTCCTCGATTGGGTCGTGGGGTCCTCTGGAGGGGGAGTTTTTGAATTTAAAAAAGCCTAGCATGATGTGGACTGGCAACAACGGATTCATGATGTGTACTTCCAAATGGACTGGAGTTTATGATGACCACCTCATCATCATGAATTAGTATTTATTATCTGTGTTTCTCTTAATGATGCAACTTACTTGTGTTGGAACTCATGGGACATGATACATGGGGAATTGTGCACCTATGAAATGGAAGGAGCATGTGTGGACACATGGGTGTATAATTAATGATATTTATTTAATCCCTAATTACAAGGTGACACTATTTAAGTCTAATGTCCTTTCAAAATGTTCTATAAACCTTTCGCACATGCCATGCAATCCAGAGGATAACTGGAGTAATTATATCACTATTGGCTTGCATGATTTCAAAAATCTTAAGAATTTTATTAAAATTAAACTCATCATAATAAGGCCATTTTTTTTGGCTATCTTCTCTGCTAAAGGGTTAATGTCAAGTGAAAGAGCCTTGGTTGCAAACTCCAGT
The DNA here is from genome assembly GCF_030272615.1 of Cryptomeria japonica. Classification (NCBI taxonomy): domain Eukaryota; kingdom Viridiplantae; phylum Streptophyta; class Pinopsida; order Cupressales; family Cupressaceae; genus Cryptomeria; species Cryptomeria japonica. The sequence goes on from NC_081407.1 coordinate 466,910,654, forward strand.
GATTTCACCATGGGAGGAGATAGAGTGTGTTTTGAGCCTGATAAGCCCGATGACTTTAAGAATGATTTGGTGGTTTGGCATTACAACACTGAAGGTGGTGTGGTGGAATATCTAGAGAACCTACAAGGGCATTTAATGAACAACTCTCAATTCAATTTGCTATATCCTGGAATAACTAGAGGGTGGTTATTAGGGGAATCTCTTTTCAAGTTTTAGAGGAAGTTATTGCTTAGGCTACTAGCCTTTCTCTAGAAGGAAGAAGATGGAAGCGGACAAGCCATGTGACTAACAATGATACCCTGAACAAATTCTTCAAGGGGAAGGAGGCCCATGTTAAGCTACAAGGTGGTTTTGCCGAAGAAGAACTTTAATACTCATGAAATATGGTATGTTTAATGGTTATGAAATACTTTACCCTTGAGGGTCATCATAAAGTTATTATTACTATCATATGCCCTTGTTGAATCATTTTAGGAACCATGATCTTCTTTGTCTTTATTTTATCTACTTTATTCGCTAGAAAGCTCCATTAAGGATTCCCTTGACCTTAAAAATGAGGATAAACAACCCATCCCTCTCCACTAGGGTTTGATATACAAGATCTATTGCTATCACTCAGGTTTGTACCTCCCTCAATATTATGTTAATTCAACCTGCCCTACATGGTTCTCATTCCTTGGCAGCCTTTACAGGTGGAATTGTCCCTTCTAGATTTTTCCACCTCATCGATAAAGCCTTTGCTTCCTCTCCTCTTCCCTCTTCCTCTGTTACCATCATGGAGTTGGGCTCCCCTACCTTTCCCTCTCCCTTTTCTGCTAAAGAGAAGAAAGCCATTTACTATAAGGGTAAGAGGTAATCTATTGGAAAAAGGAAAAGAATCATAATTGACAATTCCATTTCTGAGGACACAAATGATGAGGACCCTAATGTGGAAATTGGGAGAAGAAGAAGGTCATGAAGAATTGCCTTATGGGGCACTAGTGATAAAAAATAAAAGAAACAGATTGTTGTTGATATTGAGGAGAACACTAAAGGGGGGCGAAGGTGGTGGTAATGAACTTGACGAGGAGGAGATTGATATTGGGGTTTTGGAAGGTGATAATTTGGGTGGTCTTAGCCCCCTATTGGTCCCCTAGGATTTGGACAAAAAGAATATCCACCCAACTAATAATTTGGAAGATGTGGCCCCAAAGACTATTCCTATAGAAGATTGACCCAGTTTTGGTGATGGCATCTAACTTGGGTATCGAAGGGGTTGAGGGTAAGGAGGGGATTGATATTGATGAAATTGACAAGGGAAAGAAAGGGGAAGAGGGAAAAAGATAATAGGAGCGGCCATCCTATGGAAGAGGAGAAATAGAATATGGTGCCCACTGACCAGCTCAAGGATGTTGAGATTCAGGCCCTTAAACATGAGGTTAGAGAGTTGAGGAGCTATCTGGATAGTCATGAGATGAATGAGGAACTACAAAGATTGAGGGAAGAGATAAAGGAGAATGTTAATGAACAGGCATGTGAGGAACTCTACAAGTTCCTTATGGAGGATTGGGACAATGTCCTAGTTCTGGCTAGGCTTCGTAAGCCATCTCCTTAGGGCTAGGTCTATTTAGTTTTTGTTTTGTTTTTTCTAGATCTTTGGACTTAGAAGATATTCCCCTGTTGATCTTTTTACTCTTTGTTGTTAGACTTTCATTTAAAGTTTGATATTTTGTTGTTGATAGATTTTAGCTATGTTAAGGGTCAGTGCCCTAGTTAATGTTTCTTTTATAATAAAAAAACATATCTATATCTACATTCTAATAATAGAGAGATATGCAAAAAATAGGGTAAGAAGCTACTTTGGTAGGCATCCACTTTAATCCTTTGGCAACGATACATCCATGAACACACCACCCCCACCACCACTACTCGGATCAGCCATATCAATAGTGACTTCAGCTAGAATATCCTCTTTGATGATCAACTCAAACGTGTCATCTTCATCCTCACTGTCACTAAACATGCCCTTGGCTCACTTGTAGTCCTTTATCCAATCAGCTCCCTCATTCAACATCAACCCAAGCAACTTCTTGAAAAATGTGATATTCCTAGAGATGACGGGCTTGTAGCTTTCAAATGCATCTAGGTTGAAGAAAGTGAGAAAGGGGAGTTTGGGCACATCTCTACCCTATCAATGAATCAAATTAGTCCTAGGGGTTGGTGATTTTCATCTCATCATCCACATTTTCCAGCACTAGGTCCAGTTCCCCAAGGAATGACTCAAATATTTTCCTACACAACTACTAAGCTCCAACTTTAGATTCACCTATCATTAGAGAAACTAGGAAGAACATGGCGGTGATATTCGTTTTCACCCAATAGAGGTGGAAAGTGAAGATGAGTTCCTTTCCCAAAACCTTCCTTACTACATGGATTATCAATTCATTGGAGTAGTTGGACATGGCTTTAAGCCGTTCCTCCTTGACTTCGCTGAGAAAAGACATTTACCTCTTTTTTGAAATGAGTCTAATAGGGGTATTCATAAGTGCCTCCACCAAATTTCCAGTCTGAGCTAAAAATCCTTATATAAGAAAGGATAGAGGGTAGGATATGGAAGGCTTCCACCAACTTGCCATTTAATGAAAGAGTTTAATTTGTCATGATTACATTTCCATTTCTCAACTAAAAGAAATAATAAAAAAGAGTGGCTCTATCCAAGAGAGAAATCATTCAATGCTTAAGAATGTCTCTGGCCATAGCAAGTGTCCTTTTCCACCGAGTTCATCCATTTTGAGTTAATCCATGGCTGGACGTATCTGCCCCGTATGCCATTGAATCTTCGTGGGGTGCAATATCGTCATTTCTTTCTAATTAATGAGATTTTAAGGTGGTTGTAATTCCCACTCATCCTACCACCAATTTTGAAATGGATATGGTGTATTAAGAAGAGTCTGCATTATGCTTTCCAATGCCATGTGAGTAATCAGTGTCCATCGAGGCCTTGTTGGCCAAGTCATATGCCTCCTCGTTCCTCTCTTTGAAAATATGGTTCATCTTGAAATCTTCAAATGACCAGATTAATTCATGGATTGGATTTAGCCAGTAATCAAGTTTCCAATTGGGAGTGGAATTTTACCAAATTGCATTGACTATTATTAGTGAGTCCCCTTCAACATGAATTCACCTTACCTTTAGATCCTTGGCCATTTGCAATTGCAAGATGGTGACCCTAAACTGTGTAATGTTGTTTGTGGTCACCCCTAGATAGTCTTCTCTTTTTGCAAGAGTGTTTTCATTATGATATCGCACAATACACCTAGCTCCACTTGCTCCTAGGTTCCCCTTGGATGTCTCATCAAATTTAACCAACCAGACTCAAGGGCACTCCATGTCACATTGGTCTGAGGGCCCTATAGAAGATCAACCTTCTCGACCACATTAACAAGGGGCACCCTAAGACCATCACAGAGATTCATCATATCATCATCCCACTTGGTGAATATTTTACATTTCAAGGGCCTCTTGTGAACTATCACAATAGCTAATTCCACTATCTAACTCTCTATCTTCTTAATCAAATTTTCAATTGATACGGTCTTATCCTAGAAATGTTTTATAGGATACAATGATAAGTTCATATAGATGTGTTATTATATCATGTCTCATATTTTTATTCCTTCATGGAGTTGATTAGTGTCCATTCTTATTACATACATTTATACCATTTATCCATAAACCTAACAATGACCATATGAGTCATGCTACTATACACACACACACGTGTATAAATATGTAATAACCCACTCTACTCAACCCAAATATTTTGACTAATTTTTATTTATTTATTCTTAATTGTGTTTGATTCAATCGCATACTCTGGGCATCTATCCAAATGGAATAAGAATTCATCCATTTGGGATGATCATATAACCATATGGGTTAGACATCTGTCCATACAGGATAGGATATTTCATCTATCCAATTTGGGATAGGCATCTACCCAAACGAGGTAGGCATCTATCCAATTCGGGATAGGAAGTGCTCTGGCCAGAGACTTAGACTCATTGGGACCATCTGTGTCCTGAGTCACTCTCTAAGAACTACGCTCCTCTACTAGGAGTGCACCGAGGTCATTATCCCTTGGAGTGAATAAAATAACATAACACAAGCTTTAATTCCACCTCGGAATTTGGCCTAAAGCCTTGGGAAGTCAAGTGAATCCATACGAGATTTCTTTCTAGTATGCGTTGAATTGTTTTTTCTTCTTAAAATATTCCAATTAGTAATTATATCCCCTTGATCGAGAATCCAAGGAACTTTGCAAACCATCTACTTGCCTTGACCAAAATCCTAGACCCCGTCCCTGAATGCTTGAGTACTAGGGACAACTATGTCCCTAGAGTGCCTACATACCCATTTCAGCATAGGATCAAGGCGTAAAGTATGTAGTTCTATTTTCTAACTAGGGTTTAATGTAAACTGTTTTGGTGGGTACGCAACCCTTTCTAGGGTCAATGTCCCAGATAGTTTCTTTGTGGTTTCTACCTACGATGGTAGCTCTAAGAAAATGCTCAAGGTGGCATATTGCTTGTGGCCTATAAAAACTAGGTCCTATATCCTATCATAAGTGTCACCCTTGACCCATTATCAATTGTCAGAAACATCAAGATAAAAATAAAATTCCAAAAGCGTCTCACTCAACCAACCCTAATGGGGTTTTCTAAGGTTTAACTGAGCGGATGTAAAATTCATTTAAAAATTATCTTTTTAGATTATTGATCCAAGGGGGATTACCCGCCCCTTGGATTTTAACTTCCATATGACCCTTATTACTCCCCGATGATTTATAGGGATGATATCATAGACGTCGTTGTTGTAGCTTTATTAGGTGTTAAGTGCAGTAGTTCAACACGATGGAATTACCCATAAGCATGACCCAGAGGCACCATAGATACCGAACGCTGCAAGGTTTTTGTTTTCATCACCTCTTGTTTTAGTTAAGTAACTAAGTAATTATGATAGCTTAACATCACTAAGCTTATAATAACTATGAAAGATCTAGCCAAAATAAACATTATCCTATTGCAACTTAAAAAAATTGAGATCATTATTTGCAAGACTTAAACAATTGAAAATGAACTAATTCCATGAAAATAGGGTAACACTTGTTAAAAAAAACCATTCATTTACTACTTTGAAGATTAACCTTCAAAATGAGAAGGACTATTATATCTAGTTCTACAATTTGCATGATAATAATAATAAATAAGTAACTTGCATGATAACAATAAATGTGTAACTTGCATGATAACAACTAAGTGTGTAACTTGCATAAACAAATGCTATTTTTCTTCAATGAGGGTAACTTGAAATTAAATATTGAATCATTTCCTTGAATTATCGATTGGTTAAGGAGACTATGAATCTAAAACATGATCACTTGGAAATAAGGTTTTTTTAAGACATTAGACAATTTGATCAATAAATTAACTTAAATTGACGATTATGATATATAATGAGATAAAATACCAACTGAATAACCTACTAAGTCTTAAGCCATTTAGAAGAGTCTAAACTATAAAGTCTAGTTACAAGTCAATCTACAAATTTAATTACTTCTTCTAAAATTACTCCAATCATTTGAAAGAATAATTTTCCCAAATAATTTAAGTTTAATGATCAAATTTTATATTATTAAAATAAATCATAACCAATTAACACAATCATTTTTATCTATATTTTTTATTTATTTAACGAATCAATACAAATCAAATTTTATATAAAATAATAAATAATAAAATGTTAATTATAATTTAATTGATATAAATCAATTTTTATATTAATATATTTTAAAATCTTAATCTAATTTGTATTCAAAAAATAAAATTGTTTATTCGAATAAAACCGTGAGGGGGGGGTGGGGGGGGGGGTAGAGTGTTGGCAATTGAGACTCATTGGAATCATATGTTGTCTTTGATGGCAACAAGATTCTATTGAAGGCTTATACCGGCACTTGGAGGCATACACCGACAGATATCGACATTGGAATATTCAGGGTCATCACCGGCACCAACATCCAGCACTTCAGTGAACCCAACATCAATTTGAGATCCGAAAGGTTTTATTTGTAAAATTGTTTTTGTAATTATTGTATAAGGGCAGATAATGAATCTTTTGTCTTGTAAGTCGACATAAGGCATAGTGTTTGTAAAGGGTATATAAGTCACTCTGTTAGGTCATTTTGATATAGGATGATAGATAGGAAAAAGGTAGAAGAACTGTGTAATGCGAAGGATATGTATGTAGGTCATTTGTATGCGAAATTAATATCATGCTATGATCAGTAGATGGTTTGTAAAGTATTCTTAGAGGAAAGGAGATACCAGTACAAGGATTTGGGGTTTATGAACCGATACAAAACAAAGCTTTAACCAGAACTCTTTTTGGCATTACAGATGCATTTTGTGAGTTCACCAGTACTATTTTATCTTAGCAAAAGATTGTAGTCAATGAGACTCTTTTGTGTTGAGCAATGTGCTCTAGGCAGTGTGCCTTCCTGCATGTGTAGGCCCCCATGCTATGTAATATCTTTCATATGGCCAGTGAATTGAAATTGTGGGTCACAAATCCCACCGTGGTTTTTCCTCTTTGAGGTTTTCCACGTATAAATTTTGTGTGTTATGGTGTTCATTCATGTGGCTGGTTTATTTACTTCATGTTATATGTTTCTTCATTTACTGGTTTATATGTGTATGTTATAAAAGGTTAAAATCTTTTTTTATCGGCAAAACACTGATTCACCCCCCTCTCAGTGTTCTTGGATTCATTGTATTCTAACAATTGGTATCAGAGCCTGGTACCTCAGAGGAAGTTTAACAGCTTGAGGAAGATCCTGAAACCGGAATCCTTGAATATGGCTATGGAGAAGCAACTTGAGATGGCACTTGAGGATTATGATGCTGAAAGGATGAAAAACTTAAAACTGCAAGATGAATTAAATTTTTCTAATGAATTCATTCTTGTTCTGCAAGAAAGGCTATCATTAGCTCAAGCTAAGAGGAAGGAACTTTTACAAAAACAAGATGATGAAGAGAAAAATGCACTTAAGGAACAATGTCAGAAACTGATTCAAGCTAACATGCTCATGAAGAATGAAATGTAAGACCTGACTATGAGGTTATCAAAAGATATTGAGGATAGAAAGAAGAAGGAAGAAAATCTTTCTATATCTCTGAAGAACAAATTTGAAGATTGTGGCAGATTGACTCATGAGAATAATCTGTTGAGAACTGATTTGGTATACTCTCGGAATAATGAACAAGAGCTTGAAAGACAAATAACAACTTTGAGAGATGATCTGACTACTACAAGTGAGTATAGAGTAAAATTTAGGATTAGTGCTGCATAGTTGGATGATTTATTAAAAAGACAAAGGCAGAGTGAAGATTATAGAGGACTTGGATTTGTACAAGGCGAAAGGTCTGGTACTACAAATGAAGATTAGACAACCGGTATGCAGAAATCATCAAGTAGAGCAAACTGGTAAGGCAATCTAATGCTTACAAATTCAATGGTAGATGCTTTGTTTGTAATATATTTGGCCATATGGCTAGACAATGTAGAAATAGAGAAAATAAAAACTACAATTCAGTTCCCGATCAATGTACAAATTGCAATAAATATGGTCATAAGTCAGAAGATTGTAGAATGAATGTTAAATGTCATGCATGTGGAAAGTTTGGATATTTGGCTAATCAATGTAGGTCAAGGAATGACACCAAATATGTCAAAGCAATTCAAAAGAACAATGTTACATTTTATGCATGCAACAAAATAGGTCATATGCTAAGTACTACAGAAGCAAGAAAACATTGGTTAACAATGATAAAGAAAATGAGAAAGGAAAGTAGAAGGTAGATGAAATACAACAAGATCACACCAAGAGATGGGTTAGAAAACTTGAAGAACCAAGTGGAGATGCAACTACAATGGTAACTGCACCTGTAACTCCACCGGTAGAACAAAGCATTCCTGCACCGACAAGAAATTCACCTGGTAATTGAGGCATATGCCTTAGGGGTTAGAAAATTCATTGCAAATCTTGCATATTCCCTAGAAGAGATCTGGAAGAGATCTGGAGAGTGGTATTGATCATTGATGGAGGTTTATCTGACATAAAACTGTGAAACCGACATTTAGTAGGGCACATCGCTAAGCATTTATGAAAGTGATGAATTAGGGTTTACTTGTTGATAAAAAGGGAAAATGAACTCATTTTCACTCACCCAGCACTCAAGAAAACTAGAGCAAAACAAAGGCGAATCATAGGCGATCAAGAATGAGAAAAGGCATTCTAAAGGATTTCCAGCTTTCATTTGAGAAGTAATCAAAACCCTTTAACCAAAGACTGTTTTCAGGTATTTCTTTGAAATGGTATTCGGATCATCATCTGCTCCTAATTTCATTGCGAATCCCACTATTGTTGAGGTCAAGGATAGGCTTAGGCCTATTTTCAAGGAAGTTCCCCAAATGGCTATGAAGGAAGACTCTACTAGCGCGTTTTTGAGAGTTCCTGATGGTATGGTTTATGTAGAAGATGTTAGGACCTATATTCACTACACCTTGGAGGATTTAGGCACTGAGGAAATCAAGGGAATGTATCAATCTATGATACTAGGCAGCTCTAGTATAATCAAACCAGAATATCAAATCATTGAGGATCTAGGGTTAACCGAAATCCTATATATATATATATATTAGAATTTAAGGATGAAGTGATCAGATACGTTCTGAGCAGGGTCTATAATGAATTTATCTAGCTGGACTAGCCCCACATGATTACCAAAGAAGCAATTCAGGTGGTCACCAACTTATTTAAAGTTGGATAGGAACCGGGAAAGAAGATCTCCAACACTGCGGTTGAGAAGCTCACCGATGCAACCCATGATGGAAGATCTATGAGGGTCGGCACCATCAAAGACACAAATGTGAAATTTTCTAGCATGATAATTGGCTACAAGGTAACTCAATCAAGTTGATTGAACTTTGTTTCCAGTTCTTGTATCCATGTTGCATATCAGATGATAAAGAATAATGAAAAGTATGACTTGTGTGAATGGTTAAGGAGTGAATTAATGATTAATCTTGGCAAGATGAAAGGTGTTAAGAAAGGAACTTTTTGATTTGGGAATCAAATTGTTTGTTTGATGATGTACTTCATGAATGAGCTACCAGGTTTAGGAAATAAGTGTTGGGATCATAACATACTGGTAGGTATGCAGATCAAAGAAGCAATCACCGGTCTTGGTAGTAACGGATACTACACCAAGTGGTAAAGCCACCAGTGCAAAAGAGGATGAGAAAAGGGATACACCAGGAGAGGATAATGAAGATAAGGAAAAGGAGACTGAACCGATAGTTGATTCCCAAACAAAACTTTTGGCAATTGACACTTCTCAAGTTGAGAAGAAATCAATCACAGAGATGAGTCCCACAGAGCTAATGATGATGACTACTCAGAAGCTAATGAAGGAAGGATCTGTTGACAAAGGAATAATAGATCAATTAATAATAGTTTTGCATAGATTGATTCTTGATTGTATGATTGCAAATGAAGCAAGCCGTTCTGGCAAGCTTAAGGTATTGACATAACACATATCTAAAAACTTTCAGTTATTGCAGCAGATTTCTGACAAGAAAGCATTTGAAAGATTTACTTTGGCCAAGAAAGCCGCTTTTGACCAGATTATTGAAATAGAGAAAAGGAAGGTTGAAGAGAAACTTGTACTCATTGAAAAATCTTTGAAACAATGTACTAACATCTATAGGGTCTGTTGTAAAATATAAATTCTTACAACAAATGTAGATCAGAGGTTAAAGGAATTACATGAAAAGATTGCTAATATTGCTAATTCTTTTGATGGACTAACTTCACTTACAACTTCCATTGATGGACAAATTTTGACTTTGGAGAACCAAGTTTTTGCTTTTGAAAAAGAAAGAGACAAGATTATTCGGAGAGCAAGGAGTCTTAAAGGTTTGGTGAGTCCAAGATTGGATTCACTTGGTGTACACAAGAGGGAATGTATGGATATGCTTGCGAAGCCCACACCGGTATAAGTCACTGAGAAATAAACACTTGCACATTTACTGAGTGGACTTGTATCCATATCTGAAACATTCAAAACCGGCTGGGATACCTATGTATAGTTGCTAGAGAAAGCTTATCCGGAAATTTTGAGATTGGTCAAGCTCCAATAAAGTAATCTATAACAATTCTTTCAATTCTTTCACTGATCTTTGGCATTGATGCCAAAGGGAAATTGTATATTATGTGACAAATATGAGAAGGATATCGACATAGTATATTGCTGACAGGGTCAATTAGCTCAGGGGGAGCATGTTTCATATTTTCAATTGAATCGGTAGGGAATCCATTTTTCACATGAGTGTTGCCATCAATGCCAAAGGGGTAGATTATTGTCAATTGACACTCATTGGAATCATATGTTGTCATTGATGGAAACAAGATTCTATTGAAGGCTTATACTGGTACTTGGAGGTATACACTGGTAGATACCGACATTGGAATATTCAGGGTCATCACCAACACTGACACTGGCACTAGCATCTAGCACTTCAGTGAAGTCGATATCAATTTGAGATTCGAAAGGTTTTATTTGTAAAATCATTTTGTAATTATTATATAAGGGCCGACATTGAATATCTTTTGTATTGTAAGCCAACATAAGGCATATTGTTTGTAAAGGGTATATAAGTCAGTCTGTTAGGTCATTTTGATATAGGATGATAGATAGGAAAAAGGTAGAAGAATTGTTTAATGTGAAGGATATGTATGTAGGTCATTTGTATGCGAATGTAATATCATGCTATGATCATTAGATGGTTTGTAAAGTATTCTTGGAGGAAAGGAGATAGCGGTAGAAGGATTCAGGGTTTATGAACCAGTACAGAACAAAGCTTTAACTAGAACTCTTTTTGGCATTACAGATGCATTTTGTGAGTTCACTAGTACTGTTTTATCTTAGCAGAAGCTTGTAGTCAGTGAGACTTTTTTGTGTTGAGCAGTGTGCCTTCCTGCATGTGTAGGCCCCCATGCTATGTAATATATTTCATATGGCCAGTGAATTGATATTGTGGGTCACAAATCCCACCATGGTTTTTCCTCTTTGAGGTTTTCCATGTATAAATTTTGTGTGTTATGGTGTTCATTCATGTGGCTGGTTTATTTACTTCATGGTATATATTTCTTCATTTGTCAGTTTATATGTGTATGTTATAAAAGGTTAAAATCTTGTTTTATCGACAGAACACTGATTCACCCCCCCTCTCGGTGTTCTTGGTTTCATTGTATTCCAATAGAGAGTGGGGGATACAGGCTCCCCCACCACTACGGGCCTGTAGATGCAGGCTACAGGAGTGGGGGTCACGATCCTACCACTCCCATGCAACCACTATGATTAATTAGCCCCATAAAATTTTAGGGGGCCCTTCACTATCGTAGCAGTGACCGCAGGGGTAGTGGGGGGTTACGCTCCCCACTCCCACCCACATGAAAGAAAAAACATATGGTACGCTTACTCTTTTTGTCAATATAACATTTTCAATAAATCTTTTCGAATACAATATTTTGAATTTAACATTTCAAATATATTATTACAAACTATATATATATGACATGTTCTTTTTTTTGTTATTTCACATCAGAGGAATATATAACCACAGATAAATATGTATGTTCAGAGAGATTGTAAATTTTTTTGTGTGACCTCAGAGAGAAGGGTTTTACTAGGAATAAAGCACACTGTATATATTTGAGGTAAATAAGTATATATATATATATATATATATGTATGTATATATACATATATATATATACATATATATATATACATATATATATATATACATATATATATATACATATATATATATATATGTATATATATATATACATATATATATATATATACATATATATATATATATATGTATATATACATACATATATATATATATATGTATATATATATATATATATATATATATACATATATATATATATATATATGTATATATATATATATATGTATATATATATATATATGTATATATATATATATATGTATATATATATATATATATATATATATATATATATATATTAGAATTAAAACTTTCACTCACAGGAAATTAATTTACAATATATGTGATAAATATAAATTTGAAACAATGCTTCGATAGAGAGAGAATATTTCTAAGATATATGGTCTATTTGAGATAGAGATAAGGTTTCTCAGAGAGGATGATTCCTTGGAGAAGGGATTTATACAATATATGTAAATATTTCTCAGTGAGAGAAGATTTCATAGAGAATAAATTACACAAGGCATTCGAAGTAAATTAATATTTTGAAAAATAGATTTCATAGAGAGGGAAGATTTCACAAAGAAAAATTTACACAAGGCATTTGAAATAAATTAATATTTTGAGAATAAGATTTCACAGAGAATAATTCACTTGTTTTTTTGTTTTTGTTTTATCCTAATTTTAAATCTAAAAAGCATCTATTGATTTTTCTATCCTAATTTTTAAATCACAAAAAGTATCTATTGATTTTACTTTCTTTTCTTAAAAAAAAAGTATCAGCTTAAATAATATTTGCATACTAAAATATTTTCCTACATGTAGATTTATAATATCAAAAGAGATTGAAAGTATAAGACAGACGACTTCTCTTATTTTATTTAATCTATGATTTATTTCAGAAAAGAGATTCATAAAGGAAATAGATAAAGAGATTTCTTTGAAAATTTACAAGATTTCATACAAGAAAGCAAATGGATGGAAGAAGGGGAACCTGGATTGAATGAAGTGCTTGTGGATGAATCGCCTCCCATCTCCTAGCTAGCCTTCTCCAATCCTTCCTTGTAACTTGGTAAGAATGCTTCAAAACAACTTAAAAAATTCTACAATGAAGAGTGGCTACAAATCCTACTACAACCTAACAAGCATCTACAAGAACTTCAAAAATGACTTCTTTTTCCCATAAACGATATGAACTCCCTTTTTGAAATTTTATCATGCATTATATAGAAAAGATGCACCAATTCCACTATCAATAAAATTAATTGAAAATGGAGATTATTTTTTCCAAAATTGACTTCATGCAAAATTGATTGTTGGCATAATGGAGGAGTTACATGCAAGAATATGGGATTTGAAATTGCTTCTAGAAGCTTCTCATTTTCTCCTACGACATGTGCTAAATTGATATTTGAATAAATAAATAATTTGCCAATAAAATTTATGATTTCCAAGTGTGTGTGTGTGTGTGTCCACTTCTTAATTCCTTTTATTAAAATAGTTTCAACCTTAATAAATAAAACATTTCTAACAATAATCACAAAAATGATATAATAGTAACTATAATAGTAGCAAGTTTTTATCAAAATAGAGAAAGAGAGTTATGACATCCTCCCCCCCTTAAATTGTGCATTGTCCCGATGTACTTATTTAATATAACCATATAAGAGTTTGTAGTTTATGATAAGTCTAAAACAAAGAAGGAAACAACTGTTACTTGCAACATTTTAAAAATAAGCTCTGCAATGGAAGAAGGCAGCAATGGAAGAATTCAAAATTTGAATTCTCTGCAAGGCGGGAACTCTGGTTCCAATGGAGGTAGCGGCCAAATTGATGGAGCTAGCCAGATGGGGGAGAAGGACAAGCCTCCAGATATTCTACAAGCTGACGGTACTCTGTCAGAGAAGAATGCAGGTTCTGAAAACGTGGTGGGGGGGTCCAGCGGGGGGTCCAGCCCACGTGAAGCTATTTTGGAGAATGGAAAAGAAAATAGAAAGTGGTCAACCCTCTTTGGAATCAGACCATTTGGAAAATCCTCCCTACCTCTTGTCAAGAATATATCAGACCTGACTGGTGGTGAGTTCACCATCTCTATTTCTGACTCGGTTTTGGATCATAACATAAGTAGTATGTTGAACTCTCTAGTGGGTAAATTCATGGGACCATGCCCAAACATTGAAGTTGTTAGGGCTTATGTTAAACGGAAATGGGCTTTGAAAGGTAATGTTGAAATTTTGGCTCTTCCCAAAGGCCTTCTCACCTTTGCCTTTTCCTGTGAAGAAGATAAAATAAGGATCCTCTGTGGTAGTCCTTGGTTGGTTGGAAAGACAGCTCTGGTCCTCCAGAAATGGCATCCGATACTAAATATGAGTGATTCTCTTCTTGTGCAAGTCTCGGTTTGGGTTAAGCTACCAGGTCTGCCTCTTGAGTATTGGGTAGAAAGTATTTTCTCAAGTATAGCAAGCTCTTTTGGTGAGCTCCTCTCAATAGATCCAGTCACAACTTCAAGAAGGAGGCTCACTCATGCCAGATTTTGTGTAGGGATCACCCACGATGTAGATATGCCTGAGCAGATAGATATAGTATCAAAGTTGGGAATGTGGAAACAACAAATTGAATACAAATCCATCCCCTTTTCTTGCTTCCATTGCAAAAAAGTAGTTCACTGGGCCAAACATTGTCCTCTCAAGCCTAAAGGGGAGAATAAGAAAGACAAATCTATAGCAGAAAGTAAAAAGGCTCCGGAGAAAAAGATATGGCAAGTCAAAAATTCAGAAACTGACCTAGTTGATACCAACTCTTTTGGACCCCTGGGGGAGAATAAAGACGTGGTCTCCTCAACCTCTATCTCTAATCATCTCCCCCCCACAAAAAAGCTCTGAGGAAGGAACAAATGAAAGCAGACAACCCCCTGGCAGGGCAGATCCAAATAGAGGAAATAAAAGATCAGAATGAATCTTCTAAAGAAAATACCGAGATGGTAATTGCTGACACCTTGGCCAGTAAGGAATCTTCCAATGAAGAAGATCAGAAGGATAAGAATATTAAGGAAGTGGAACAATCTGAGGAAGGGGAGATCACTAGCTCACAAGAAGAAAAGGATGACTCTTCCCCTCTCACAATTAGGTCTGATTTGCAAGAGGCCCATAAATGCGCTATATTGGGTCTGAACCTTTCGGATTCAGATCAAGCCTCTAAAATAGTCAATAGCTCTTCACATAATTCCATATCACCTAATTGGGGTAATGAAGAGGAAATTTTTAGAATCCTTAGTAATCCTGAAGCGGTTTTTGAGAAAGAAGCCAAGTGGAAAATTTCCAAACAAAGGAACAAAAAAGGATCCACTCCCCCAACCGCCCAATTAAGGAATTCTAGTAGAATTGCTCAAGTTGATGTAGGGTATGTCTCCTCATCCCTAAGACAACCTTCAAATCATAAAGTTAGAGATAAGGAGGCTAGCAAGAACATAGCAGATGGGACTTAGAGGACTTTGAAGGAGTTAGGAATTGGTAAGTAGTCATGAAGATTGTTTCTTGGAACATTAGGGGACTTAATAACCCCCACAAGCATGATATTATTAGGAATATGATTAGGGATAGTAAACCTGATATTTTTATTATTCAAGAAACTAAGATGAGTAGAGATAAGGTTGAAGCTTTGAATTTCTTTAAATCTGGGAGCATTAGTGGTGGTAGCTCGGAAGGTGTCTCCAGAGGCATTGCCACAATTTGGAATCTCAATAGTGTTAGAGGTCAAGTTCTTATTCAAGAAAACAATTTTTCTTGCATTAAATTTGAGCATTTAAAAGATGGTACCTCTTGGGTCCTCACAAATATTTATGCTCCTAATACCTTGAAAGCTAGAAGCAATTTTTGGAAAAAACTTATGGAAATAAGGGACAGCTTCAAGAACCTCAATTGGTTGGTCATGGGGGACTTCAACACCCCTTTGAGAGAGGAGGAAAAATTTGGTGGAAGCCCTTCTCAGCTGGATAGCAAATTGGCCCTCGTGGATTTTATAAACACTCGGGCTCTTAATGATGTGGACATGCAGGGTTGCAATTACACTTGGACTAACAGGAGGGCTGAAAATGACCTTATTCAAGTTCACCTTGATAGGGCTCTTATTTCTGATGATTGGTACAAACATTATTTTTGTTCTTTGTCTACTCACATTCGTGTTGGGCCTGACCACTATCCCATAACTCTGTTCTTATTCAAGAAAAAAAAAATTCTTGCATTAAATTTGAGCATTTAAAAGATGGTACCTCTTGGGTCCTCACAAATATTTATGCTCCTAATACCTTGAAAGCTAGAAGCAATTTTTGGAAAAAACTTATGGAAATAAGGGACAACTTCAAGAACCTCAACTGGTTGGTCATGGGGGACTTCAACACCCCTTTGAGAGAGGAGGAAAAATTTGGTGGAAGCCCTTCTCAGTTGGATAGCAAATTGACCCTCATGGATTTTATAAACACTCGGGCTCTTAATGATGTGGACATGCAGGGTTGCAATTACACTTGGACTAACAGGAGGGCTGAAAATGACCTTATTCAAGTTTGCCTTGATAGGGCTCTTATTTCTGATGATTGGTACAGACATTATTTTTTTTCTCTGTCTGCTCACATTCGTGTTGGGCCTGACCACTATCCCATAAATCTGTTTGCTAACCCCATAAATAGAAGAAGGCACTTTCCTTTTAGATTTGAAAAAATGTGAACTCTTCATCCGGATCTCACCCATAAAATTTAGGAATGGTGGAATATTCAAGTTGAGGGTACTTCCATGTATAGAGTTGTGAAGAAACTTAAAAGCATAAAAGACAATATAAGGACTTGGAATAAATCCAGGTTTGGGAATATTTTTGAGGCCAAAGGAAAAATTTAGGAAGACCTCGATAAAATACAGGTCCAAATCCAAAAGGATGGATTCTCAACTGTGACTATTGTTGAAGAAAATGAGATCCTCAAAAGATACCATGAAATCATTGCTAAAGAAGAATCTTTTTGGAAGCAGAGGTCTAGATGTATTTGGCTGAAGGAAGGAGATAAGAATACTAGATTCTTCCATATGTCGACTATCAAACATAAAGCGGCTAATAGGATAAAAAACTGATGGTGGACAATGTGGAGCTGGTTAAGGAGGAGGAGATGAGAAATGAGGCCAAATTATTCTTCACTGATCTTCTTTGTAGGGATCAAAGCCTGTATGTTGATGTTCAAAATTCCTTCCTTCAGAACATTCCTTGCCTTATTGATGAGAAGAAGAATGCCTTCCTATCTTCTATCCCTTTGAATTTAGAGATCAGAAATGTTGTCTTTTCTTTTGAAGGTAACAAATCCCTTGGACCTGATGGCTTCCCTATGTTCTTTTTCTAAGAGTTCTGGGATATTGTTGGGAAAATGTCTCCAGTGAGGTTAAAATTTTTTTTGGGGCTAGAAATTTTTTGAAAGAGATTAATGGCACCTTCATTGCTTTAATATCCAAAATTCAAGGTGCTGACTCCATGGATAAGTCCAGGCTAATCAGCTTATGCAACTCTTTTTATAAGATAGTTTCCAAGGTCCTAACCTCCAGAATCTTGAAAGTCCTTCCATCTTTGATCAGTCACTAGCAAAATGGTTTTGTGCCAGGAAGGCAAATTCTTGATTCCATCATAACTGTCCATGAGAACATTCATTCCCTTGTTATGGCTAAGAAACAAGGTTTTATTCTCAAGCTTGATCTATCTAAGGCCTATGACAGGGTTGATTGGTTTTTCCTCATGAAGGTCCTTTTGGCTTTTGGCTTCTCTAACAATTGTGTGGACCTCTTCAAGCAAGTCATCTCCTCTGCCTCCTTTGTTGTTCTTGTTAATGGATCTGCCTCCTCCTTCTTTAAAGCCTCCAGAGGACTGAGGCAAGGGGACCACATCTCCCCTATCCTCTTCATAATCATTGCTGAATGTTTTGGTAGGTCCATGGAAAGCATGGTGTTTAGAGGTATTTTTAAAGGTCTCCAACCCTCCTCTGCAGATCATACTTGCTTCCACCAATGATTTATGGATGACACCATTGTTATGGGGGACTCAAGCATTTCGGAAGCCATAATCCTGAAGGACACCCTTTGTAAGTTTGCATATGCTTCTGTTCAACTTATCAACTGGGTTAAAAGTGAAGTGTTTTTCATCAAAAATCCTGAGAGAAGACAACATAGAATTAGAAGAATTCTGGAATGTCAGATTGATGATCTCCCTGCTACATACCTAGGTCTCCCCCTAGGCATTGCTCCACCTGATTCCTTTTGGATTTCTTTGGTGGATAAATTTCAAAGAAAGCTTGCTGGTTGGAAAGGTTCTCTCTTAAGTAAGGCTGGCAAGCTACAACTTCTTAAAACATCCCTTCAAAGCATTCCTATTTATGCCCTCAACCTCTTTAGAATTCCAGTTAAGTATGCTGATGCTATTGAAAAATTCAAAAAAAAATTCTTTGGGCTGGGGTAGAGGAAAAGAAAATAATGGCTTTAGTGGCTTGGGACAAGGTTTGCAGATCAAAAAGTAAAGGTGGTCTGGGCTTGAGGAGAATCCAGACCCTCAATGAAGCTCTTTTGTCTAAACAGGTTTGGAGACTGTTCCACTCTGACAGTGAGTGGTGTAAAATTTGGAGAAGTAAGTATCCTCTTCGGTCTTCTTCTCTTTTCTCTTTCATCAATTCTTATTTCAGTATTAATGGGTCGCACATTTGGAATCATGCCTCTAAGTGTAAAGACAACATTGCTAAAGGGGTGAAATGGAGAGTTGGTAATGGTAGGAAAGTTATATTTTGGGAGGATCCCTGGTTGTTTGATAAGCCTCTGATGGAAATCCCTGATTGGGCCCCTTTTGCTGCCCCCTGTATTAGAGACTTCGACTCATTGGTTGAGGGGTATTGGATAGGTGATAAATGGTAGAACATTGAAGGTATTCACCCTGACCTTATCAATCTCAAGAAACACCTATCTTCTGCTTGGTTGAACAATGAGGAAGATACTCTTATTTAGAAATTTAAACCCAAAGGCAACATTACCGTTTCTTCAATGTATGGAGTTCTTTCCCTAGCACCCTCAGAGAACCCCTTCTGGTCTAAAGCCTGGATAAAGGGTCTTATCCCAAAGATCAATATTTTCTACTGGACCTTACTTCAAAACAAAATTTTGACCTTAGACAATCTAAAGGTTAGAGGTTTTATCTTCCCAAATAGGTGTTCTTTATGTCTTGAGGAGGAAGAGTCTATGGACTATTTGGCTATCCACTGTTCCTTCACTGCTTCAATTTGTGAAAGATTTCTTAAGAATTTTTTATAGATTGGGTGTTTCCTAACTCGATCCAAGATTTGTTCCATTCTTGGAGTTATCATTGGTCTAACCCCACTTTGAGATCTTTGTGGCATCTCTCACTTCCTCACATCCTATGGGGATCTGGAAAGAAAGAAACAATCACATCTTCAGGGATACTTCTCTCACCTAGGCTGTTTGTTTCCAGAAAATTCAAAGGGCTATTGTGGAGAACATTAGAATCATTGGAGAGCCATGCAATTCTGTCAACCCCATGGAAAGTCACATTTTCAACTTCTAGAATCGGAAGAGTGTTGTTAGTACTAATTCTAAACAAAGAAAGAGAATTGAAGCCAGATGGCACTCTCCCCCTCATGGTTGGCTCAAAATCAACTTTGACGGAGCTGCTAAAGGCAATCTTGGTCCAGCGGGATGTGGTGCAATTCTCAGAGATGAAAATGGTAGTTGTAAGGAAACGATTGTTGTTCCTATAGGTTGCCAAACTAACCACATGGCGAAAGCTATGGCTGCTCTCCAAGGAATTCTCTTGGCTAAAAGATGGAACTGTCCTTATCTATGGATTGAGGGGGACTCTAACAACATCATCAAATGCCTAAAAGGAACTTCTAAGCCTTCATGGACTATCAACAACATTATAAAGGCTGTTAGAGATCTCATCAACACCTTTGATAAATGTTTTATTTCCCACATTTATCGTGAAGCTAATGGTCTAGCTGACTGGGAAGCCAACGTATCGGTCAATCACAACAATATGGTTACCTGGAAGGGTGAGGAGGGTCTCTCCAATGACGTCAGATCAATCATTTTCATGGATCGATATAATTGAACCCCAAAGATCATAAATGGACAAAATAATGATTAAAAGGATAAATAGGAGGGCTATGACTAATTATCATTGTGTCAGTACCATTAATGATAAGACAAATGCCACCTTTTCCCATGCTTTCTGGGTATATGGGGTCACTTCGAGAAATTTCTTTCCTATAGCTTTATGCAACTCTCAACCTTCTGTTTTGAATAGTGAAACAATGGGAGGAAATAGGCATCGCTATGAGCCCAGCAACCGTAAGGAGTGGAAACAAAAGGAGGTTATTTGGAGCATCTTGCAGATGGGCGGGTTTACGAAGTTTATGGAGAGAATCCATGGGAGGGATGCCACAATCACTAATTTTTTCTAAAAAAATTGGAGGAAGGGCACCTTGAAGATGAGAGATCAAATTATCTCCATTGATGAAGACCTCATTTCTCAGGTCATGGGTCTTCACAGGGAAGGAAGCAATTACTACAGAGACAAAAAACTTAGCAAGGAGGCAATTGAGCGATACCCTAAAATGGAAAAGGAGAAGAAGCACCTGGTAAAGCTAAGCAAGACCTACTACCCGCCTAGGTCTTTTGTTAAGCCGTGGAGGGAGGTTTTGTTTTCTATTATGCGATACATTACCTTGGATGGCAGATTCACCAAAGTGTATGGATATCATTTTGTATTGCTCAACCATTTCAGGTATGATGAAAAAGTTAATATACCATATTTCCTAATTTGGTCAATGAATGCTACCATTAAAGCCCATAGAGAGAACCCTAAAGGTGATACAACCATGCACCAAGGTCTTATGGTTTTAATTTATGACCATTTAAAAGCTAACCAAATTGCCCGTCCCCAGCCTTCTATCTCTGAGTCTGAGGAGGAAGGGTCAGATACTGGTTTAGCTTTGGGTGATGAGTCTGAAAGTGATTCGATAAGTGAGTCAGAGGAGAGTCTAGAAGACTCTGAAGCTGAACTTGGTAAGAAAAGAAAACAAGTGAGTTCTAAGCCTTCTTCTTCTAAGAGTAAGAAAAAAACTAAAGAAAAGGTTTTCTAGATTCATTCCTCCTCCTCGGAAGAGGTCTCTGAGGATTCTAAGAAGGATGAACCCCAGTCCCCTCGGAAAAAGAAAACTAAAACTTCCATTCAAATAAGGAACAAACAGAAAAGACAGGACAATTATGAAATGGAATTGGAGAATAAAGTGCAGAGAAAGGATCTTGACGTCGACCAAAAAGTGGAGGAGGAGATCATAGGGGAAGGTTTGGATCAGAGGGTTGGTGGAAATGTCAATTAGATCACTAGTAGTGATATTCCCAATAATGAACAGGACAATCCTGGTGAGAAAAGTCCCCCTTCAAATCCTCCTATAGAGGGTTTGTGGACACCCTCGATTGGTTAATTAATAGTCATAAGAAAGCTGTGGAGGATAATAAGAAGCTAAGCCACAGGGTCAAAATTCTGGAGACAATCAGTATTGGTGAAGGTAAATCTATGGCAGAATATGTTGAGGATTTGAGTAAAACTGTTGCCAGAGCCAAAGAGATTAGAGATTCCTTCAACCCTAGGTTTGAGCAAATTGAGAAGGCCCTGGCAGAGATAAAAACCAATGACAATGCTATGGACCAAAGAATGGTGGAAACTGACAATGAATTCAACAAAATTGAAAAATGCCTCAAAAGCATTGATGAACAAAGCTATAGCATTCTGAAGGCCTCAGTTGACAATACCAAAATTCTCATAAGCAAACTAGAGAGCGATAAGGATTCCCTGGAGCTAGAACTTGACACTGAAGGTATGGGAGAGGTGCAAGGACCTAGAACAAGGACCAAAGGCAAAAAGAAGGAGAAGAAGCCAATCAAGGAAATAGAAGAACTTAAAGTTGCTTCGGAAAACTATGACCAGCTGGTCAACAAGGCGGTTGATCTTCTTAAGTCTTTTTAGTTGTTGTTTGTTATTTAGGTCTTTACTCTGGTTGTTTCGCTTTGTTGTTCCTTTCTTTTGCTGTTTGTTTGGTTTACTGGCCTTTTTGCCAGTCTTTTGTAAGTTGTTTCTTTGCTGGTTTGGATGCTCTATGATGAACTATCTTATGCTCCTATATTAAAGGTTTTGGGTCCTTAAAACCCAATTTTCATATTAATTAGAACTGTTGCATCTCACTAGTGTCCTCCCAAGTAGCATTCTTCTCATCATATTGATTCCATTGTACTTTGCACTAGTCAACCTCTTTGTATATATATATCTATATATATGTGTGTGGTGTGTGTGTGTGTGTGTGTGTGTGTGTGTGTGTGTGTGTGTGTGTGTGTGTGTGTGTAAACATATATGTACACACATATATGTTTATATATGCACATATATATACATATATAAAATATATACACTATAAAACAACTATACATATATAGCCAAAAATCAATTGATACACTATTTTGTTTTTCTTTATCAATTGATTTTTGGTGTGATTAACTTGTTGCTAGATGTGTCATTCTTAGTTTTGGGCAGGCCATACAACCTCAATTTGGTTGTACATTATTCTTAGCAGGTCACACTATTCAAAAACCCAATTTGGTTATAGAATACTAATTTGATCAAATCGTATTTAAAATAAATTTTATACTTGTTGGTATAAATGATTGTTTGGTGCAAAATATTATTGAAATGTTGATTGCATGTTCTTGAGGATTATTCTAGCTTATATAGCCAACCATAAATGTACTTTCCAATATAGGCCATACCTTGCATGTCTTGTTTGATTATTGCCCAAGATTATGAGGCTCACCAAACTTTTGGCTAATTTGAGAATTTTATGTTGTTGTACATATTAATCATGAAGGATTTTCTAGTTGAAAAGAGGGATTATGTTGGCAATTGACACTCATTTGATTGGTTTAAATATGTTGTCATTGATGGCAACATGTTTTGACTTTCATATTTTGGTTTGGTTGTTTACTGGCAGACACTTCACCGACATCGGCAAAGATAGGTATCTTCACCAGTAGGAGGAATTCTTTTAGTACCGACATTGCAAGCCGACATGACTTCATCAAGATATAGGTTTTGGAGGATGACATCATTTGGGAGATCCAGCAATCGGCAATTGATTTTGATATTTATGTATATATTTAATTGAGTCGACATGTATATTCACTTTGTAATTATCTATGTAAGACAACATAAGGCATGGAGGATTGTAAGGGTATATAGGTCAGTTGATTAGATCATTTTGTATTGTGAGGATATGCGAGATATGTGAGAGAGATCATGTATGTGAGGACATTTATGTAAGAGGTTATTCCGGTAAGGGTTTAGGGTTTCAAATAGGAACAAACAGAGCTTGAACCAGAACTGTATTCAGGTATAGGAGATGTTATCATTGCAGTTCACTCATTCTTTTGGATCGTAGTCTGGATTTGTATGTAGTCAGTGAGATTTCTTTTGTGATGAGTAGTGTGCTCTAGGCTGTAAGCCTTCCTACAAGTGTTGGCCCCCATACTTTGTAATATCTCTTCATATGGCGAGTGGATTGATATTGTGGGTCAGAAATCCCATCGTGGTTTTTCCTCTTTGAGGTTTTCCACATATAATTCTCTGTGTTATGGTATTCATTTGTGTGATTGTCTTATTGATTACTTTACTTCTTTCAATCTTATATGTATCGGTAGACCAGTTGGTGAATGCATGTTATAATAAGGTTAAAATTGATCATTTTGGTAGAACACTGATTCACCCCTCTCTCAGTATTCTTGGATTTCAACAATTGGTATCAGAGCCTTGTGCCTTGGAGGAAGTTTAACAGCTTGAGGAAGATTCTAAATCCGGAATCCTTGAATATGAGTTTGGAGAAGCAACTTGAGGTAGCACTTGAAGATTATGATGTTGAAAGGATGAAGAACTTGAAGTTACGAGATGAATTGAATTCTGCTTAGGAATTCATTCTTATCCTACAGGAGAGGTTGTCATATGTTCAAGCTAGGAGGAAGGAAATTCTGCAAAATCAGGATAATGATGAGAAAGATGCCCATAATGAAAGATGTCAGAAGTTGAGTCAGGAGAAGATGGTCATGATGAATGAAATGCAAGCCCTAACTATGAGGATGTCAAAGGAGATTGAAGACCGGAAGATGAATGAAGAAAATCTTGAGAGATCCTTGAAAGATAGATCTGAAGAATGCACCGGTTGGTTCATGAAAATGATATGTTGAGAACTAATTTAGTGCAATCCCAAGGTAATGAACAAGAACTTGAGAGACAAATAATAATTCTGAGAGATGATTTGACTGTTGCAAGTGATTACAAGGACAAATTCAAAGCTAGTTCAACATAGCTTGATGAATTATTGAAAAGTCAAAGACAAAATGGAGATTCCAGTGGACTTGGATTTGAACAAGGTCAGAGCTCCGGTACTGCTAATGAAGATCAAAACTAGAAGGCACTAGTAAGGCAGCTTAATGGTTACAAATTTAATGGTAGATGCTTTGTTTATAATAAATTTGGTCACATGGCTAGGCAATGTAGAAATAGAGTAAATCAAAATTATAATTCTACTCTCGGTCAATGCTCTAAATGCAATAAGTATGGTCACAAGATAGAAGATTGCAGAATGAATGTAAAATGTTATGCATGTGGAAAATTTGGACATATGGCTAATCAATGCAGGTCAAGCAATTATACCAGTTTTAGCAAACCAATTCAAAAGAACAATGTTACATGTTATGCATGCAACATGGTTGGACACATAGCTAAGTTTTGTAGAAGCCATCAGTTAACAATGATGGATCAAATGATATAGGAAAAGAGAAGGTCAATGAAATCCGACAAGATCATATCAATAAATGGGTCATGAAGTTAGATGATCAATCAGCAGATGGAAATGCTCTAGTTACTCAACCGATAGAGGAGGTTGCTCCTGCACTGATAGGAAGCTCATCCGATAACTGAGGTAGATGCCTTAGGTGTAGGAAAAAAATCACGATAATATTGCTTAAGCCCTGGGAAGAGGTTCTGGAAGATGTTACAGATATTGGAAATGTTTATCCGGCATGGAGATGTTTGACTGTGATTCGGTATCTTTCACTGGAAGTCATTCATATCAATGATGGATTAGGGTTTCTTGGAGGTTAAAAGGTTGAATCCACTTTATTTCTGATCACTTTGCATTCAAAGCAATTCAGAGTGATTCTGACCGAGTCTAAGGCAATTCAGTGCGATCGATATCTTCTTGAGCGATTTCACCAGCGATCGGAAGAGTTCTTGAGGGTTTTCACTGTCAACTATTTCTTAGGTATTTATCTTTCATCATGGAAGCGGGATCATCGTTTGCACCTACTTTTATTGCAATCCTACTATTGTTGAGGTAAAGGATCATCCTAGGCTGATTTTCAAATGATGTATGCATATTGCCACCATGGATGATTTGGTTGGCACTTTTTCTCGTGTCTCGGAAGGAGTTGTATATGTTGAAGATGTCAGAGCTTACATTCACTGCCACAGTGAGGATTTGGGATCTAGTGATATTAAGAGCATGTATATGAGTGAGTTAATGGGAGATTCTGGAAAGATTAAGCCCGAGTACAAGCACATTAAGGATCTAGGGTTTACCAGCATTCTAGATATTCCTGAATTTGAGGATGAGATTGTCAGATATGTTTTGAGGAGAGTGCATGGAGAATTCATCTGGTTGGATAGACCTTATAAGATCTTGAAGGAGTCCATCACTAGTTTGTCGCAGATTGGTCAAAGTTTGGAGAAGAAGATTTCTAATGATCAGGTTAACAAGCTCACCGACACAACATCGGATTGGAGATCGATGAGGGTTAGCACCATCAAAGATAGAGACATCAGATTCAGAAGCATGGTTATTGGATATGAGGTAACTCAATCAAACTATCTAAATTATGTTTCCAGCTCCTATATATATGCAGCACATAAGATGATGAGGGAAAATGAGAAGTTAGATCTTCATGGATGGATGTTAGATGAGTTGTTAATTAACCTAGGGAAGATCAAGGGAGAGAAGAAGGGAACATTTTGGTATGGAAATATTATTGTCTGTTTGATTCTATTTTTCATTAATGAAACACCCAGTTTTGGGAAGAGACAATTGGCATTTGATATCCCGGTAGGAAGGCAACTGAAACAATCTATAGCTACATTGGGTAGTCAGCGAGATGATAAAGTTTGGGGTTACTTCAAGGCATTCCAGAAGGCTATGAATTCTAGAGAGAGGGTTCCAAAGCAAATTGTTGAGAAATACTCAACCGAGATATGCTTCATGGTTAAAAAGGATGAAAATTTGATGGAAGTTGTCAAATCTCGGAAGATATGGATTGAAGAGATGGGTTATGGAGTTGATGCTTGGATTTTGGATGCTTATGCAAAGGTGTTAATTGATATAGCTATTGGTGAGACTGAGAAATCCTTTGGTACTGCAAAATAAAAGAAGCAAGAGGTTGAAACTAAGTTTAACCAGAAGAAGAGGGAGAAACAGTAGGGCAAGGCAAGCAAATTTGTTGAACAAGTATCTTAGGATATCAATGCATTAATTGATGTTGTTCTAGAAAAAGGAAGGAAGAGGAAAGAGACTGAAATATTTATTGAGCCTATTCCATCAGACTCTGGATCTGAAGATGACACATCCTTAGCATTCAAGAGGGTATTGAGGAATAAAGGTGAAGAGACTAAGGAGGAAGATAGGAAGCAACTGGTTAGGAAGGTTACAATCAGGGTATCGACATAGAAGAGAGCTCCAAACGAAACACCTTATGCTCCATCCGGTACTGGAAGGAGAAAGAATATGGATGACATTGATCTTGCACTTGTTGCTGGTAATGTAACTATTATTCCACCCAAGACTTGTGCAGAATTGGTTGATGAAATAATTGATGGCAACATGTTTTGGCTTTCATATTTTGGTTTGGTTGTTTATTGACAGACACTTCATCGACACCGGCACCGATAGGTATCTTCACCGATAGGAGGAATTATTTTGGTACTGACATTGCAGGCTGATATGACTTCACCAGGATACAGGTATTGGAGGACGACATCATTTGGGAGATCCGGCAATCGATAATTGATTTTGATATTTATGTATATATGTAATTGAGCCAACATGTAAATTCACTTTGTAATTATCTATGTAAGCCGACATAAGGTATGAAGGATTGTGAGGGTTAGGTCAGTTGATTAGATCATTTTGTATTGTGAGGATATGTGAGATATGTGAGAGAGATCATGTATGTGAGGACATTTATGTAAGAGGTTATTCCAGTAAGGGTTTAGGGTTTCAGACCAGAACCGACAGAGCTTGAACTGGAACTGTATTTAGGCATAGGAGATGCTATCATTACAGTTCACTCATTCTTTTGGATTGTATTCTGGATTTGTATGTAGTTAGTGAGACTTCTTTTATGATGAGCAATGTGCTCTAGGCTATAAGCCTTCCTGCAAGTGCAGGCCCCCATATTTTGTAATATCTCTTCATATGGCTAGTGGATTGATATTGTGGGTCACAAATCCCACCGTGGTTTTTCCTCTTTGAGGTTTTCCATGTTTAATTCTCTGTGTTATGGTATTCATTTGTGTGATTGGCTTATTGATTACTTTACTTCTTTCAATCTTATATGTACCGGTTTACCAACTGGTGAATGCATGTTATAATAAGGTTAAAATTGATCATTCTGGTAGAACACTGATTCATCCCCCCCCTCTCAGTGTTCTTGGATTCCAGTAGATTATGGGCTGTAGTACACATCTTGGGTTATTAGTCTTGACACATGGACTTACTAAACTATCATTCCTACTATAGTAGGTATCTGTAGAATATTATCATCTCAAGTCTATCCTTTACTAAAAATTGTCATTATCTATTTTCATTCTCCTTTGTAAGATCTCTCAAGCTTTCCTTTCTTATTTTCTATTTTATGATATTCTTCATGACTATTTTCTTTTTTGGTGAATATTCTTCTAATTGCATTGTGACAATCCTTATTATTGTCTTAGACCTATCATTTTTACTAATATTTTCTATGGTTACTATGATGCTACCACACCATTCCATTTTCTTGATTAGTTTATCCTTTATTTATTTCCTTAAATTCTTTTCTATTCCCCATTCTTAGTCCTTGAACTACCTTGTTTTAAACTATGCATTGCCTCTTCACTATATTGTTTTTAAGGTTTTCAATCTTTTTTTCCAATTGATCATGCTAATGAAAACTTACATTAGTATTAAAATATCCACGTGCTTTCATATTCTTCATCTATCCCTTTTTATATGTTTCCTTTATGACAATAATATTTGTCATCATTTTTTTATACCGTTTTTGGCACTGTAAACTTTGTCTATCAACGTGACTATATTTTAAACTATTTTCCTTTTCTCTTTAGCACTATGGTCATTGTACATTTGGTATTTGGGTTATTCAACATAAATGATTGTCATATCTCTTTTCATAGTTTTTATAGGAATGTCACCCTTATTTATGCTTTATAATAGTCATATATGGTATTCTTAACTCTTGATAGTTATATCTTACTATAGACACCTAAATTTTATCATCATAATTTGTTCAAATTGATTCCTATTATCCTCTTTCCTCTAAAGCCTAGCCACTAATTCAATAATTCATTTATCTAATTAAAATTCATTTCTTCTATAACCGTAGCTAAATTAATTTAATTAATTTGCCTATCTAACCTCTTGATCCCATTTGATTAAATATCCTTCTCCCCTTTTTCTTCCAAAATTAAATAATTCAATTCATAAACCTCTTATTAAATTAAATAAACCTCCTTATTTATTTAATTTAATCCCTTTTCCTCCACTTGGAATTAAAATAAATTTTAAATTCACCCACTCATTCTCTCTCCAACCATCACACCCTCCTTCATTTCTCACTTGTCCCTTAATCCTTGATTATCTTTATAATCATCCCCCCTAAACATGTGCACATTCTTAATCCCAAAGATTAGTCCCCAAAGTCAACCCATGTCCATCTCAACCTTAAATTATAGGTACTTTTTGGAAAGGACCCCACATAGGTCTCTTTACACTTTGTCCCCTCCAAGGAATAAAGAATTCCTTTTTCCATTCTCCCAAATCCCCTTGAGTGTGAGGACAAGAAATGCCTTTATGGAAAATCTTCCTCCACCCCATCCATCATATCCTTCACCTCCCTTGTCCTCTCAATCACTCTAGTGTTGAAACTTGTAAACCTCACAATGAGTGTGAGAACCATAAGCATTCCCATCCCTTGGATATTTTGGTTGCATCCTAGCCCTCCATTTGATCAACTCCAACACTTAACCAAAACAACTCTCCATTCTTCAAATATGCAACTCTGAATTCACAATATAGACTACATGTGAGCTCTTGTACACCTTCATGCAATCTTGAGAAACTTTGGAGCTATCATACTATTATTTTGTTGAATTTGTGACCACACATCCAATATTTGATGTAGCCAATTAAAACATAACCAATATAACAAAGAATAATAAAAAATAAACACAAGTTTGGATCAATTTTTTTCATTATTCTTCCCTGCAACTCCAACCATTCTTCCATTACAATGTAAAAGTACTTATTTTAGACAATCACCAAAAATTTCCTTTTTGGGCAGATTTTTACAAAATCCGAAAATTGCCATTTATGGAAATTTTCAAATCTATCCCAAAAATAATGAAATCTTCTGGAAATCTAAAAAACATTCCTACGACACAAAAATACAACTTTCTAACCTCATAAATATTACGAGTTCAAAATTAACTAAAAAACCAACTTTCTAAAAAATCGAAAAAAGAAAGTAAAAGCCAATTTTGAGGCCTTAGATGAAGGAATCCGGACCTGAAATTTTGAAATTTTGGAGGCCCTCCCAAACTAGGTTTAAATGGAAATCCAATCAACTCCTCAAGATACACATCCACGTAAAATTTCAGCCCAATCGGACAACCGAGTCAAAAGTTATGACCCCGCAAAGTCCTTGCATCAATCTTCCAACAAAGGATAAATCGTTGCATCAAAAGGAGGATTCAACAACATTGGGTTTCATTTAATTATGCTCTTATTTTGTATTGTTTTGTCTCCCTTTTTCATCCTATCTTGATGTTACCTTAATTTGTGTGTTTTGGGTATTTTCCTTTAGTTAATTATGCTCTTTGAACTCACATTTTAGTGTACATATTCTGGCACGCCTAGTGGGATCCACATCATGGGTCTCTTTTGATCATTTTAGTTGTTTTCAGTTTTTCCCATCTTATAGGTCGCAGCTTGGCGGATCTTCACTCACTTTAATAGAGTCACTCCTAGATCAGTGGATTCATTGTAAAACACAAACACGACAACCTTATAAACTAGTGGATACACTTTGTAAACCGACAAATTCACCCCCGTTATTTAGTAGATACACTTTATCCACCGGCAGATACAAAGCCCACAACCCGACTGATACAAAGTAGAACTAGTAAAATTTTAACCTTTGAAATTTCTAGCAGATATACTTATCATTTAGTGGATTTTTTGTTATACTAGTAGATTCACCTACAATTTAGTGGATCTGATATTATACCAATGGACTTGTTTACGTATCAATGGATTTGTCTATACATTAGTGGATTTGTATATAGTTAGATAACTTGTGTTAATTCTAGTAGATATATTTTTTGCATTAGCAGATTCATTAATAGATTGGCAGATATGCTCTGTCTACCAGTGGATTCACTTTGGCATTGGCAGATTTGTATTAGTTTAGTGGATGTGCTTTGTTGATTAGCACATTTGCACTACATACATTTTTCATAATCATACTTTTGATTTATTTTTCACTAATCCACTAAAGTTTACCTATTATGATCAATGAAATCAATTTGTGCAGCTTGTCTCACTTGTCAAAAAGCCCTCAATGCCTACTAACTCTTTGTTTGGACAAGACCAAAATGTGGAAAAGAGGGGAGAGAAATCAAAATTACTAGAATATCTTTTGCAGTCATGCAGTCAAAGATAATCTTTTTATCACTAATCTAGGAACACTTCAATTTCTAAAGAGAAAGAATGATTTATGCAGCCATAACCGGTAAAAACCCTCAAAGACAATCAACCAACTTATGCAGCAAGAGGAACGCAACGCAAGAAACAAGAAAACATAACAAGATCACATAAACAAATCATATTCATGCCCAAGAAATTTTGGCAATCATCCAGTAATCATCATATAATCATCAAAGAACATTCCATAATTAACCAGTTACAGGTAGGCTATCAGCCAGATACAATCCAATCCGGGACTCTAAGAATCAACCAGATCATAAAATGTGAATCTCAATCCTTGTTCTCAATTCTACTTCCTCTGCCCCTACAAATTATTACATAATTAAAATATTTATACCCATCAGAACATATCTGGGTCACCCTCATAAGATTACATTTACCAATGCAGGAAAATGAAACGTGTAATTAGGTCGGCCCTAAGAATTAAGAAATCTTTCCAGAAAATAACAACCAAGCGATGTGGTTGAGTAGGAAGGTCAGCCACATGCCAAAGAACATCAAACAAGACTCAAGGTAGATCCACACACCAAGAATTGCATCGATAATGAAGGAAAACCAACCGATAAGCACAAGAACAATCCCAGAACCCAGAAACAGTCAACCGGAAGCGATAACTGACCAGAAAAGAACCCAAATGGACTGAAAATATAGAATCAAGCACATGAAACCACCTGTAAACCAAAAATAAGATCTACCACATAGAACAAGAAACTACTAGTACCAACTGGTAAGAACACAGCAAACTGCACAAAGAACTAAACAAGAACAAAACTGAAAGGAATATTTTTGGATGATGCAAGATTGCTCATCGACTAGGGATGCTCTTGCATCAGACAACCCAGGTAGAAAAAGATGTTCCATCAGAGGCAACTCATGAACATCTAAAAGGATTCAGAATAAATACCCCATGCTCATTTCTGATCCAAACATCTTCTTTATCTGCCAACCTCTGCTTTAACTCTTTCGGTGCCTCAACTGGTTTCTCTAACCTCTGACCTTCCTTTTCTTAAGATTTGCACATTATCTATTCTTATTGTTCTCTTTCTTCTACAATTATGACCAAGCTCTCGGTCATCTGGTTCCATCTCTTCATCAGGCTCAACTGTCAGATCCTTCTGCAAACTCATGTCACCTTTTGGTATAAGCTCTGCAATTGGTTCTATTAGATATTTCTTCAAACCCTCTGGTATAACCTCAAAAACCGATTCTATCAAACCTTCAGGTATAACCTCTGCCATCGGTTTCTTAGTACTGCAACTTTTCTCAAGACTCAGATTCTTCACCTCCTTCTCTTTCTCCTTCAAAGAAATCAATGTGAACTTCTTCCCGTCCTTCTCAATAGTGACTAGGTTTCTTCTATAGTCATAAATAGCTCCTCTATCATACTGCCAAGGTTTTTCCAACAAGACATGATAGGCACTCATAGATACAACACAAAACCTCATCTTTGAAAGGCCCAATATTGAAATTCACCAAACACTGCTCTGTTATCTCTATCTTTGATCATCTTGTAACCAACTAACCTCATAAAGACAAGGATGCTCAAGCCTCTTCAATCCAAGCTTTACAACCATCTCCTCAGATACCAAATTGTCAGTACTTCCACTATCTACAATAACCCTGTAGCACTTACCACCTAATTTACATACAGTCTTCCTTTGAGTAGATTTGGTATCCTTCTCTTGAACATAACGGATTCTCCTTGCTCTGGTGCACAATCAGATCTAGTACCATCACCTTCCAGTTCATCATTTGCCACACAAATTCTTGCCATTACCTGCTTACAATGAAAGAATACATGTCTGGCACTTGAAACATTTGCCAGTAAATTCTCTACTGGTACTATTGCTACCTTTCCTCGGTGTCTTTTGTTCCAGTTCTTTACTCCACTCGGGTTTTGACTCATCTTCTTCAACTGGTTTCTTCATACTATCACTCATCTTGAATTTCTCCTTCCCTCTATTTGGTTGTCTTATCCTCGTCTTCTCCTTAGCCTTCAAAGCATACTGGTAAGCTTCTTCAATTGTGGAAACCTTCAACATACTCATCTCATCTTCAATGTTAAAAGCAAACCCATTGATGTACCTTGCCACCTTTTCTCTGTCCATCTCTCTATATCGAGATCTAATCACCACCTTGTAGAATTTCTCAGTATATTCCTTCACAGTCATGTTTCTCTATTTCAAGTTCTACAACTTTTTGAACAACTCCAATTCATAGTTTCCCGGTATGAACTTGGCCTTCAATCTTGCAACCATCTGTCTCCACTGGGTGATCTTCAATTTACTATTCTCCACTCTGTCTTTCTGCAATTCCTTCCACCACATGGCAGCATGTCCTTTCAATTTAGTCTGTGTCAATCAAACTCTCAATGAGTCCTTGACATCTTCAAACTCAAAGTAGTCCTCCAACTCTCTGATCCAATTGATCAGATCCTCCGGGTTCAGTGTTCCAGAAAAGTTGGAAACCTCAACTTTATAAACTTTACTCGCTTGTACCACTTCTCTCAAGAATATTTCATCTCTTTCTTCTTTCGGACCTTCAACTTCCTCAAGCTCTTCACTGGCTTCCTCATATTCATCCTCAGAATCAGGGTTCCTTCGCAAACTAGCCAAAGCGTTTCAGATTCCATTTCTCACTTCATTCTTTAAGTCTTCCATCATCTGTTCTACCCTCCGGGGGTTTGTCCTTTTCGGCGGCATCTCCTCTTCCACTCTAGTGAACTACCTCAACTCGGCAATCTAATTGTCAGTTTCAATTACCTCCCCTTGGTGATCTATTGAAAACACGTAATGTTGGCATTACAGTAAGAAAGATTGTTGATATTCAATAAGGATATTGAGAAGGTTGTTGAAGATTATTGATATAACTGAAGAAGGATGATAATTATCTTTATAACATAATTTTGTCATTGATGTCAAGAAATTGATTATCTGATTCAGTATGATGTTGCCATATCTTGAGAAGATTGATTAGAAGAGAATTAAGATGTCGGTAAAAGACACAGAAAGAATGTGATGAATAAAGGAAGTAATAAGTTATTCAATGGGCAACCATTACCGAGTTAGACAATGATGAGATCATGATGTTTAGATTGTTTTGATATCCTACATATGTTGTTGATTGTAAGGTTAATACTATACTATGCAACCGAGTAAAGAACCTAGTCGGTAAACCCTAAGATTATCGATATCGGTTAATGAAGGCAAAATGTCTACTGAGTAAAGTTTAGTATTTCCCAAGTTGCAACCGAGTTATGACAGTGCACATTGGATGGATAAAAGCATTATTTAATAAAGGACAATGATTAGCTGGAAATGTATAAATGATTGGTATGTCGTGCATGAAGTTTGTTAAGGATCTATGGCAAAGGAAAATCGACAAGAAGATCTACAACGCAGATTGAACCGCAATAACCTTATGCAAGTTCCAAGATAGGAATGCAAGTCCTGAGGTAAGGTAAAACATTTTTAGATCGGAAGGATACATTGAACCTAGTCAAGTTTGAAGATCTGATGGCTAAGATTGATCATGGGAAATTTGATCAAGGAGATTTATCGGTTAGCAATTGTTTATAAATAAGGAATTGTTGATAAACAATGTATGCAGGCAAGTGTATGCACGGGATGCTACATAGTGATTACCGAGCACAAAAGCTTGAAGACCTGTTTAAATAACAGAGTAGAGAGCCCAGCAGAGGGACAAGATAAGTCCTATGACTAGATTGTTTTGAGCAAATAAGAATCTGCTTTAGCATTTTAGATGTGAAGTTGCAGATAGATTTTTATTACTGCTATTTTGTAAGTGACAGAAAATC
Organism: Cryptomeria japonica; assembly: GCF_030272615.1. Taxonomy (NCBI): domain Eukaryota; kingdom Viridiplantae; phylum Streptophyta; class Pinopsida; order Cupressales; family Cupressaceae; genus Cryptomeria; species Cryptomeria japonica. The sequence continues at coordinate 466,945,498 of NC_081407.1, forward strand.
TCTTAACCGAGTGGACTTAACAGTCTTATATGTAAACCCTCTAGCAAGGTAACATTATATGTGAGTGTTTGAAGTCCTTTGACAAGGTCACTTCTAACAAAGTGAAGATCCTAATAGATTTGAGGGAAATCCCTTAACCGGGTCACATCTAGCAATGTGTTTGTAATCTTTAACATGATTTGTTTTTAACCGAGCATACTCTAGAAGAGTATATTTCTTAGTGGGTCCGAAATCCCACAGTGGTTTTTCCCTATTTGGGTTTCCATGTTAAATTTGGTGTTATGAGTGTTATTATGATTATGTGTTCATAAGTTTGCATGTTTAGCAGTTTTTTGGTTAAGTTGCTGAAGTATAAGTTACCGAGGTTGAATCTGTTGATTTTATGGAAGTTTAAGTTTGTATGATTCACCCCCCCCCTCTCATCTTGTTAGCTATTGGCATTTGTACTTTACATTAAGTATCAGAACTAACAATTGGTATCAGAGCTTTGGACTCTGGAAGAAAAAGTTTAAAGGTACTTGAGGCAAAGATCCGAAGATGTATAAAAGGGATGCACTGAAGCTGAACAAGTCAAGTTTCTCCACATGGTAGAAAAGGATGAAGCTACATTTATCAGGAATTGGAGAATATGCAACATATTATCTAGAGAATGATTACATTGCACCGAGCACCAACCCTATGACCTTGGAAGAGATTAAGGCAAAACAAGAACATATTCAAGCTATGATTGAAATAACATCAGCATTGACTAACTCAGAGTTTAATGATCTAGAAGGTTGTAATGATGCAAAATCAATGTGAACTAAGCTCATATTTGTGTATGGAGGTGATGAACATGTTCAAAGAGCAAAATTAGATAGTCTAAGAGGACAACTTGAATCCATGAGGATGAATGAAGGTGAGAACATAACCCAATACAGTACAAGACTAAAGGAGATTGTCAATCAAATTAAAGGATCAGGTGGAACTATTGAAGAAAAGGATATAACAAGTAAGTTGCTGAGAACCCTTCTACCAGCTTATGCTATTTGAGTCTCTGGAATCAATGAATTGAGGTCTGTACCTAACATACCAGTTTCTTTGGATGCTACTACTGGTAAGCTACATGCATTTGAGTTAAGTAATTTTGATAATAGTGGGTCTTTGTTAAATAAAGTAGAATCTGCATTCAGTTCTTTTCATATTGGTGAATCTGATGATTACAATGATAGAATGCGTAAGTACTCTGAAGGGGATCATAGTGGAGCAAGTGAAAGATTTCACATGAACATGGAAAAAGTGCACAAACTGTATGAGGAAATCAAGAAGCAAGAAGAATTTGAAGCATTATTAGCCAGAAGGTTACCGAGAGGAAAAGGTAAGTATAAAGGAAAGCTACCTTTAAAATGTTTCAATTGTGATAAAATAGGACATATGGCTTCTAACTGCCCTGACAAAGAATCTAGTGAAAAGAGAGAATACCGAGATAACGGCCAGAAATATAACCAATACAAAGGACACCAAGACTTCAGAAGAAGAGATAGAAAGACATGTCTAGTAGCAGATGAGGAATCCAACGATGACAAATCTGATGAAACTGATACTGAGGAAGTTGTTTATGTGGCTATTAAAGATGGATCTGATGAAGAAAGGTATGAAGAAAAAGCCCTAATATCTCACATAAATAATAATGATTCTTGGATCATAGACAGTGGATTCTCACATCATATGACAGGTGATAAACACAAGTTTGTTAAATTAGAAGACTATGATGGAGGCTATGTAAGATTTGGTAATGATGCACCATGTTTGGTAAAAGGTAAAGGATCTATAACACTTCTTGACAATGCTAAATGTGATTATGTATACTGGGTTGAAAGTTTGAAATACAATTTGTTGAGTGTAGTGCCACAACTAAACAATTTAGGATACCGAATAGAATTTCAGAAAGGAATTGTCAAAGTTCATGACAAGCATGGAAAGTTAGCTACTACCGGGACACAAACAAAAGGTAACACATTTAATCTTGACTCAACTCAGAACAAGTGTCTTTATGCAAAGATAGATGATACCTAGTTATGGCATAAAAGGTTTTGTCATGTAAATTTTGATAATCTGATCAAAATAAGTAAGAAGCATCGAGTAAGAGGTCTACCGAGTCTTGAAAAACCTGAGAATGCAATGTGCCGAGGATGTCAGATGGGTAAGATGACAAGATCAAGCTTTACAAGTAAGTCCTACACTTCTAAAGGAATTTTAGATCTAGTACACACTGATCTTTGTGGTCCTATGAAAGTTCAAAGTTATTATGCTGATAAATATTTCATATTATTTGTGGATGATTACTCAAGGATGATGTCAGTCATGTTTTTAAAAGAAAAATCATAAGCTTTTCAAATGTTCAAATGGTACAAGGCAAGAGTTGAAAATGAAATAGGAAGACAACTGGAATGTCTTAGATCTGATAGAGGAAGAGAATTCACTTCTGATGAATTTAACTTATACTGCAATGATCATTATATAAAGAGGCAAGTATCTGCACTGAGAACACCTAAGCAAAATGGGATAGTCGAGAGAAGAAACAAATCAATTGTAGATTGTGCAAGAACCCTAATGATAGAAAAGAGGGTACCTCAAATATTTTGGAGAGAAGCAATCAACACTGCAGTTTACACCCTAAACCGAGTTCAACTGAAGAAAGGAACTATGAAGACACCGTATGAGATCTGGTATGACAAGAAACCTAATGTAAGTTACTTTAAAATCTTTGGAAGTAGATGCTATGTTCACAAAGATGACAGAAATGGAAAGTTTGATCAGAAAATTGAAGAAGGAACATTTCTTGGTTATTCTTCTAGAAGTAAAGCATTTAAATGTTTGATCAAATCATCTAACAAAATAGTGGAAAGTGCAAATGTGAAAATTGATGAATTTGCAGAAAGAAATAATGAAGGAAATTCAAAAGAACTAGAAGATTATGAAGAATTTGTTTATGTTCAATCGAGAAGTCCTACCGAGAAAGATGCTGCAGAAAATGAAGATAATGTCCAGCTACCGAGTGATGAAGAAGATCATACAGAAGCTACCAAGCCTATATTAGCCAAATATGTTAGAAGACATCATGCATTAAGTCAGATTATTGGAGATACAGATGATCCAGTGTTGACAAGAAACAAACTGAGACAGAACACGTGTGATTTCTGAATTTGAACCGAGAATAGTGAAAGAGGCATTTAACAGTGAAGATTGGGTAAATGCTATGACAGAAGAAATTGATCAAATCAAGAAGAATGACACATGGACACTAATCCCAAGACCAAAGGACAAAAATGTAATCGGTACTAAGTGGATTTTCAGAAACAAGCTAAATGAAAAAGGTGAGGTCATTTGCAACAGAGCAAGACTAGTTTGCAAAGGTTATGCTCAAGAAGAAGGAATAGATTATGGTGAGACTTTTGCACTTGTGGCTAGACTTGAGGGAGTAAGAACATTGTTGGCATATGCTACTTTCAAAAATTTCAAGGTATATCAAATGGATGTTAAATCTGCATTTTTGAATGGTATACTAGAAGAAGAAGTTTTCATTGAACAACTTGAAGGATTTGTTGAAGATAGGAGTAAAGATCAGGTATGCAAACTGAACAAAGCCTTATATGGTCTGAAACAAGCACCTAGAGCATGGTATGAAAGATTGCACTTTATTTAATCAAGATTGGTTTTATAAGGACAAGTGAAAACAACAATATGTACATGAAGAAAGATGAGGACAATGGAATACTGATCTCAGCCATATTTGTTGATGACATTATATTTTGTAGTAATGACTCCTTATGCAAGAACTTTGGAAATGAAATGTGCAAAGAATTTGAGATGTCACTAATTGGTGAGATAAATTATTTTATAGGTTTACAGATATTGCAAATGAAAGATGAGATTTTCATTACTCAATCGAAGTACATAAAGGAAATTTTGAAGAAATTTGGAATGGAGGATTCTAAACTAGTAAGTACTCCTATGACTACTAATTGTAAATTATCAAAGAATGATGAATCTGCATCTGTTGATGAGACACTTTACCGATCTATGATTGGAAAATTGCAATATGTTGTGCATAGTAGACTGGATATAGCACATGCAGTAGGTATTGTAGCAAGATTCTCTGCAGATCCCAAGGAAACCCATATGACAACAATCAAGATAATTTTCAGATACCTGAGAGGCACTGAAGATTATGGCTTAGTATATGAAAAGAGGAATAATTTTGATTTAAAAGTTTATACTGATGCTGATTGGGCAGGCAACATAGATGATAGGAAAAGCACAATTGGTGGAGCTTTCTTTTTGGGAGAAAGACTAGTAAGTTGGCCTAGCAAGAAACAAGGATGTATTTCTCAGTCTACAGTAGAAGCTGAATATGTTGCTGCAGCATTGAATTGTACCAATATAGCATGGATCAAACAACTATTGGAAGGTATAAATGAGAAAGTTACCGAGCTAGTAACTATATTCTATGATAATACTAGTGCCATTAACATTTCAAAGAATCCAATGATGCACTCTAAGACAAAGCATATATCTATTAAGTATCACTATCTCAAAGAAGAAGTTCAAGAGAAGAAAGCTGTGCTGGAATATATTAGTTCAAAGGAGAAATTAGTAGACATCTTCACAAAGCCACTACCAAGGGACACTTTTGAGTATCTCAGAAGCAAGTTAGGGGTCCTACCCCTATCTTCTACTCACTGACCGAGTTCGGTGAAAGCATCAATTCGATGAATCTACATAATATTATGTGTGGATTGATGCTAATTTACGCACTTTAGGAGGTCACCTAAAGTTGTGCAGGAAAAAGTGAATAGAGACAAGTTGATCTGATCGAGACTGAGATGTTACACAGCAAGGCAAATCACTTCATAGAGGAAGAAATCACGATTTAGTTCTTTTACTTTTTGGCATTGTTGTCAAAGGGGGAGAAGACTAATTGGTTGACTACATGGTAAAGCCCTGAATGATGGAAATAATAGAAGACTAATGACAGGGGGAGTAGATTGCAAAAATGGAGAAGACTAAATGCAAGTCAACATCTCAGAAGCCTAATGAAAAATGGAGAAGACTTCAGAAGACAACAGATCAAGGATAACAGGAGAAGTCTAATAGCAATCTGAATCTGAATCAATTTGAATATCTTTTTGGTATTACCATTTAATTATTGGTTTTGCCATCAATGCCAAAGGGGGAGATTGTTGGCATTACAATAAGAAAGATTGTTGATATTCAATAAGGATATTGAGAAGGTTGTTGAAGATTATTGATGTAACTGAAGAAGGATGATAATTATCTTTATAACATTATTTTGTCATTGATGTCAAGAAATTGATTATCTGATTCAGTATGATGTTGCCATATCTTGAGAAGATTGATTAGAAGAGAATTAAGATGTCGGTAAAAGACATAGAAAGAATGTGATGAATAAAGGGAGGAATAAGTTATTCAATGGGCAACTATTACCGAGTTAGACAATGATGAGATCATGATGTTTAGATTGTTTTGATATCCTACATATGTTGTTGATTTTAAGGTTAATACTATACTATGCAACTGAGCAAAGAACCTAGTCGGTAAACCCTAAGGAACCTAGTCGGTAAACCCTAAGGTTATCGGTATCGGTTAATGAAGGCAAAATGTCTACTGAGTAAAGTTTAGTATTTACCGAGTTGCAACTAAGTTATGACAGTGCGCATTGGATGGATAAAAGCATTATTTAATAAAGGACAATGATTAGTTGGAAATGTATAAATGATTGGTATGTCGTGCATGAAGTTTGTTAAGGATCTATGGCAAAGGAAAATCGGCAAGAAGATCTACAGTGCAAATTGAACCGCAATAACCTTATGCGAGTTCCAAGACAGGAATGCAAGTCCCGAGGTAAGGTAAAACATTTTCAGATCGGAAGGATACATTGAACCTAGTCAAGTTTGAAGATCTGATGGCTAAGATTGATCATGGGAAATTTGATCAAGGAGATTTAGCGGTTAGCAATTGTTTATAAATAAGGAATTGTTGATAAACAATGTATGCGGGCAAGTGTATGCACAGGGATGCTACATAGTGATTACCGAGCACAAAAGCTTGAAGACCTGTTTAAATAACAGAGTAGAGAGCCCAGCAGAGGGACAAGATAAGTCCTATGACTAGATTGTTTTGAGCAAATAAGAATCTGCTTTAGCATTTTAGATGTGAAGTTGCAGATAGATTTTTATTACTGTTATTTTGTAAGTGACAGAAAATCTCTTAACTGAGTGGACTTAACAGTCTTATATGTAAACCCTCTAGCAAGGTAACATTCTAAATGAGTGTTTGAAATCCTTTGACAAGGTCACTTCTAACAAAGTGAAGATCCTAACAGATTTGAGGGAAATCCCTTAACCGGGTCACATCTAGCAATGTGTTTGTAATCTTTAACATGATTTGATTTTAGCCGAGCATACTCTAGAAGAGTATATTTCTTAGTGGGTCCAAAATCCCATAGTGGTTTTTCCCTATTTGGGTTTCCACGTTAAATCTAGTGTTATGAGTGTTATTATGATTATGTGTTCATAAGTTTGCATGTTTAGTAGTTTTTTGGTTAAGTTGCTGAAGTATAAGTTACCGAGGTTGAATCTGTTGATTTTATGGAAGTTTAAGTTTGTATGATTCACCCCCGCTCTCATCTTGTTAGCTATTGGCATCTGTACTTTATATTAAGTATCAGAACTAACATGCAGAACCTACCTCCAATCGACGATCTGTCCACCCAAAGGAATGCCTCAATGTTCGCAAACAATTCTTCCACCAGCTAGTCCATAACCAGCTTTGATACCACTTGATGCAGCCATAACCGGTAAAAACTCTCAAAGAGAATCAATCGGATTATGCAGCAAGAGCAACACAATGAAAGCAACAAAAAATATAACAAGATCACATAAATAAATCATATTTATGCCCAAGAACTTCTGGCAATCATTCGGTAAACATCATATAATCATCAAAGAACATCTGGTAATTAACCAGTTACGTGTAGGCTATCAGCCAGGTGCAATCCAATCCGGGACTCTAAGAATCAACCAAATCATAAAATGTGAATCTCAATCCTTGTTATCAATTTTACTTCCTCTTCCCTACAAATGATTACATAATAACATATTTATACCCACTAGAACATATCCAAGTCAACTTCATAAGATTACATTTACCAATGCAGGAAAATGAAATGTGTAATTAGGTTGGCCCTAAGAATTAAGAAATCTTTCTGGAAAATAACAACCAAGGAATGTGGTTCAGCAGGAAAGTCGGTCACATGCCAAACAACATTGGACAAGACCCAAGGAAGATCCACACACCAAGAATCACACCAGTAATGAAGGAAAACCAACCAGTAAGAACAAGAAGTGTCCCGAAACTTAGAAACAGTCAACCGAAAGCGATAACTGATCGAAAAAGAACCCAAAGGAACTAAAAATTTGGAATCAAGCACATCAAACTGCCTGGAAACCACAAATAAGATCTTCCATGAAGAACAAGAAACTACCAGTACCAATCAGTAAGAACACTGAAAACCGCACAAAGAACTAAACAAGAACAAAACTGAAAGGAATATTTTTGGATGATGCAAGATTGCTCATCGACCCAGGATGCTCCTATATCAATGATTGTGCTTTGTCTCTAGTGCACTTGCACATTTTTGTTTTCCCAAGTTAGTGTTTTTGTATCCCCTCACCTTCACAGATCTTGGGTTTAAGAGAAACACATGCTAGATCCTTTTTATTTTCATAGGAGGCCTGTTTGGAGATTTGATCACCCTAAAGGATGAAATCAACCACGTGAATTAGTGGGGTATATAAAGGGGTGAGAACTAAAGTTGTAGCCCAATCCATCTCACATCATGTTTAGAAAAATCTCAAAACTTGGGTGATACTGAGATAAGGGTGCAAGGTTGGTTCAAAGGGCTTAATTGAGCTTATCGAGCCACGCTTGTGATGGAGTGGTGTTCATGAATGTACCTCATGTACCTTGTGTATATCAAGGACACCCTTAGTTTCTTGTATCAGCCTAGATAGAAGACTTTGACCGCTGCTACATTGGTGCAAGGGATGTGGATCGTACCTAGAAGTTACTCGCAATGTACTTATTTAGGTTAAGATAGGAATCTATTGGTTGGGCTTATCTAGCCTCCTCGAGAGAGAGAGAAGGGAAATCTCTTAATAGGCCTGAAGCTCTAGCTATTTTCCCTCTATGCTATTAGCTCTTGTTCTATAAGCCCAGTGTAGTAGGTATTTCTACTTGTCTAGCTAGGTTGTGAGAATTTCTAGCATATATTCTTGTGGATATCCAGTGATTTGCCTCCTAATCAATCCAATCTAGGTCATCTTTTTGTCTTATTATTTGTTTTCTTTAGTCTTTTTGCCATAGCAGACTGTCTATTTTATCAGTCCCTCTTTTATAAAATTTGTGCTTTGGTTAGTACTTTCCTTTAGCAGATATGCTCTCTTGCTCAATGGATTCACGCTTTGGTCAATCCTTCCCTTTAGCAGATTCCCTCTATCATTTGACGATGTGTGCTTTGGTTATTCCTTCCCTTTAGAGGATTCTCTATGTTTTTCAGTGGATTTGTGATTTGGTTAGTCCTTCCCTTTAGCAGACTCACTCTATTGTTTGACGGATTTGCACTTTTGTCAGTCCTTCCCTTTAGCAGATTCACCTTTTTTTGGTCATTCACTCCCTTTGATGGATTCACTCCCTAGTCTTGTGGATTTGCATTCTTGTTTAACAGATTTGAACACACTTAGTGTAGTCATTATTCCTTCATTTTATGGATTTGTAGCTTTGTCTAGTGGATTCACAATCTTAGTTAGGTGGATTTGTGTAGTCCTTCGATAGATCCTCTCTGTAGTCTGACAGATTCACTCTTCTCTTTGTTTGCCCATAGTCTAGAGGATTTACTCTTTTTTAGTTGATTTGTCTATTTTTAAAAGATCTATTATGTGATTTAGAAGATACATTGTTATTCTAGTGAATTCATGTTGTAGTCTAGCAAAATCACTTACATCTAACTAATTTGACAATCATTTTGTGGTCCAGAATTAATCTTTTGTGAACACATCATGTCTACCCCTAGAGTTATCATTATACTTCATCTATTATGTCTTTTTATAGAATATTCATTATATTTATCCAATCCAAACCTTATAAAACCAAATCTAATCCGATCGCATGTAGTCTTGAGTTCTTGAGTTGCCTACACCTACATCCTAATCACCTATCATCTTACATTTATCCCTAAGGGTGTTGTGACGTATACTCTCCCCTTACCTTTATGGTGAAAGAGAAATCACAATATTTATTTCTTTTTATTTTGGTGGGAGGTCTTCCTATGGATTTCATCACGTTAGGGTTTAACCTAAGGCATGCAATCTCTAGAAAGCTATATAAAAGGATGTGAGTGAAAGCTATAGTCCAATCAAAGCATGAACCTGGTGACCATTTTCGTGTTTTCCCTAGCCATGTAGGACACATTGGGTGAGGACCTAGGTTTCATTGTGAAATTATCAAACATATACTAAGTCTCAATGTGTTATTTGTTCAAGCATCAATTTTCTTGAAGCCCTTACTATGAGCCATTTGTTATTTTAGAAGTCAACCTCTAAAATTTCTTAATGGTCCAATAAATTTGTATCATACCATAAAGACACTTCACATGTACCTTCCTCAGTAAGGTAGAATTCCCTCAGTTCATAAGGTCTTGTACCTTCGGGGTTAGTGGAAAGGTGTGTTGAACACACACTAGATGCTAAGAGGGGGGGTGAATCAACATGAACTAAAAATTCTAGAAACCAGAAAAACTATAACAAGATTACTTTAGATGTGCATATTAACAAGAACACCATAAATCATTTATACAGGAACACAAAATATTTATACGTGGAAAACCCGAACTGGAAAAACCACCATGGGAGTGAACCCACAATATAATCCACTATATATGAAATGATTACAAAAGGGATCTAACTGCTCCAGACTTGTACACTAGGGCTAACTTCTCATGGGGAAAGATACAAAAGGGACTTGTAAATCTGAAGCTAATTACAATTAGGGAAAGATATAAAAATAATGAATTAGAAAAGAAACTATATAAATAGTAGAATCTTAGAATATTGATTATAGTCACTATTAAAGCATACAAATTCTACTCTTACCGAAATATCCGGACCGCCAGACCTATTGAATCACTGCATCTATATCCACTGTAATTTTTGTACTATAATATCTTTATACAGACTCCCTTCCATCAAATCGCACGCACATTCACATCTCCATCACACCTCTATCGCTTACATATATATTATCTCACCAAGTCTGACATAAGAAGATTATAATGTGTAAACATATTCTTGACCCAAAATATACAACTGGACCCAAAAATATGAAACATGTTAAACTCAATCCAATCAAAAAATCTTTGGACCAAAAATAAATAGCTAGACCGATGGTCGATATATGAAAAATCCTTTTGGTAAATACTAACGATGTAAACAAAACATAAAATACTTTTGGAACATCACATGAGCAATCGACATATAGCTTTCAGACTCATATCATCACTTCACCCAAAATACTAGATTCGGTAAACTTTTGGATTTTAAACTACTTCTGAAACGAAATGGGATGACATCAATGACAAGATAAAGGCATATGTGCAACAAGGTGAGCAACTCTCATAGCTCAAGTTCTCATCTCGCCAGAGCTCTGTCTATCGACTGTCGATAGGTATTTTAGTGTTGAGGCCTAATCAAGTAGTATTTTACCCTTGATTACTAGATTGCACATGCTTAAGACTATTTTCAGTTGTGATATTCTAATAATTTTCAAAATTTTGGGGCTAATGTAGGCCCCATATCATACTTTGAGTTTTGGAGTTTCAGAGTCAATCAACCATATTGTTTGCTATGTTTTCTAGTTGTTTGCAAAAATCAGAATTGACCAAAAATTGAAACAAAACCCTAGGAAAACCAGAGTTATGCAATTCATCAAGTTTTTAATATATTTGTCAAAATCTTCACCTTGATTCATCAAATCTCTACTAAAATTGATAAAATATTTAACACGATTATCTATTATTGTGTTGTAATTGATACAATCTATAACACATTCACTGGTAACAGTGACAATATTTAGCATGATTGTCTATTATTGTGTTGTAATTGATACAATCTATAACACATTCACTGGGTAACAGCGACATATTTGACTGATAAGATTAGGTTTTATCAAAATTACAACAAGACCTTTAGTTGGGATCTAGATTAGATTCTTGGGAGCTTTGTGACGGTCAAGACCAATGAGACTTATCTTTGCATTTCAATTAGCCATTCCTTTAGTATCCTTAGAATTTATTCTCTTAGGATAGTCTTAGTCAAGATTGATTCCACAACCTTTAAGATTAAAACTCCATTTATCTTAAATTGCATCCTTAATTCTCGGTCCTCAACATAGGTTATCATTTTCCATATCATTTAGTTTGCATTATCCAAATAAACCTTGCATGTATTAGTTTCGAGCTTGCATAGTAGTGTTAAATAATTCTGGAAGCATAGGAAACAAATCTTGGATTACACCTTAGTCATTGGTAGGACACGTTGACCTTATTAGCTCTCTTTTATCTTTTCCATCAACAAGTCAAACTTATAGCTCATAAGTCTAGTGAAAGGTAAGACTTTAGCAAACCCATCCCCCATCAATCTGATCTTTGAGGTCTATATTTTTCTTTTTGTTACCTAGGTTTGTATTCAAATATTTTTAAAATAAAAAATCCCAAAAATATAGTTGTTTTGTCATATCCTTAGTTGCATTCAAATGTTTTTGAAATTTTTATTTCAAAAACATAGGGTTGCTTTCTCATCTCCTTAGTTGTGTTTTCATCCTTAAAATCAAAAAATCTCAAAAACATGTGTATCTTACTTGCATTATCCTAGTTTAATAGTGTCTCTGTATAACCTCAACTTTATTGTTATCTTTTACATCCATTAGCATAATATTAGGCAAGTCTCAATGTATCATATGGTCAACATATGATCCCAATCCAAAAGAATAAAAATCCTTGAGTTTTCTATAGTCAACATATGATTAGTATCCAAAAGAACGCAAATCCCCAAGTCTTCCATGTGATCACAAACCAAAAATAAAATTGACCCTTCTTTTGACCCCACTTATAATCCTACTAGTGCAATTAATTTTGGGTCATCTTCAAGTTCATACCAAGTGCCTCGAAGTGGAGCTTTGTTGCAACCATATAATGATGAATTCTCTTTAGAAAACATTCAAAAAGGTCTAAACCAAGTAAACTAGGAAGAAATTGCGATGCAAGATGAGATCCGGCCCACGTGCTTGCAATAATGAATTCTTTTAAATATTGATCCAAATAGATATTTTCTACTACTTGCACAAAATGGAGCAAAACTCCCTCCTGGCTTTGATGTCTACATGGTGAAAGAACTCGATGTCAATACCATATTGCAAAATCTAGGATCTTCCCACATACAACCCTCATCTCAATAATTGACCACAAGCATGTCATTATTCAACACTTCTCATGATACTACCCATGTTAACATGACTGCCCCACTCATGTATGACTTACAACCCATGTTAACATGATTGCCCCACCCATGTTAACACAACTGCCCCGCTCTTCAATGCGCAACCTCTAAGTCAGACTATGTTCAATAAATTGATCCAAAATAACATTCCCCAAGACAACAACAACCAAAATTCTACCAAATTACCACTTCCCATGTCAAAGGTAAATAATGCTAGCACCACTCAACCTACAATGACAACAAATATATCCCAAATAAACACTTCCTCACATTAGGAACTTCAACTTGGAATCAACATTCTACCATTCATATAAAATCATCCAGTCGAAACCTCAACCTGCAAAACTTCATTCCACCCCCACAACAAAATGTGATTCCTTTCAACATGTATAACCAAGCCCCAAACCATCAACATACTTACTTTTTTCAACACATGCACATCCCTCTAGCTAACCCAACATCTTCATCTAACTCCATACCTAAAACTCAACCTATGTCAAGCTACAACACACTTCACCAACACACCATTAACCACCAATCCATCTATCACAACACAAGTTCTTTTGTGGATCCTAACCAAAACTTGGTTTCCCATGTTCCACACAACACACATGCCTTGTTCTTTGCCACTAGCACAACAAGTCCAAAGCTTACAAAAACAAATGAGGAATGTGCAAGTTACTGGAATCTAGAAAACATACACAATGGAGGATTTTTGTCCTTACCCTTTTGATAGGACGTTGTACATGCCACCCTTTCAAAATAACTTTAAGGTGCAAAATTTGATAATTATGAGGGAAAGGGAGACCCTAGGGACCATATTATGGAATATTTCACTGATTTCTTTAAGGTTGCATACAATAACACTTATTGTATGCATCTCTTTCCCTGAAGTCTTGGTGTTCAAGCCATGGAATGGTTTTGATATTTTCCACAAAGCATACAAATATGGAATGACCTAGCTAAGAAATTCATTTCACATTTCTCATACAACATTGAGCATGAAATAGAAAAGAGCATGAAATAGAAATGATTGAGCTTTGTAACACCAAAAAAAAAGAATGGGAATATTTTTCTTCCCTTTTCTAGAGATGTAAAAGTCTTCCAAGAAAACACTCATCTCCCTTACCAGAAAAGGAAATAGTCTTGATCTTCATTGAAAACCTCAATCCAAAAATGATGTTCCAATTAAAAGTCCAAGTCCTAAGCACATTCAGCGAGGTCATAGAAAAAGGAATTAAATTCAATAAAGCCCTAATTATAAAATACCTCATGAAAAGTTTCAAGGAAACTAATAACACAAATAACCCCAACAAATCCAATGACAAAATGAAGTTTTGGTCTAGAAATAAGAATGTTAAAAATGGCAGAGTGGTTGATGCTAAAGTGATCAATAGAGTTCAACCCCTCATAAGCCTTCAAGGGATACCCAACATGAATGTATCAACTCAATACTATAACCAATCACGTACTAATGATTATTCAGCTAACACAACCCACAATAGTTAGCAGTGAGGTTCAAGAAACATCAATACTCTGAGATGAACATACACAACCCTAGGGGAACCAACTAAAGTAACTTTAAATAAGCTTCTCCAATCTCATATCATTACCCTACCAAAGATAAAACAATATGAACTTGGACATTTTAAACCAGTATGGTGGAATGACAAGGAATTTTGCAAGTACCATAGAGAAAAAGGACACAAAACCTTGAATTGCCATAAGCTTAAAAACATAATTAAAGACCTCATAGATCAAGGTGAGGTGGCCATTGAAAACCCCTTTGGATCCTTGAACACATAGCACACCATATCCAAGGATCCCCTACAAAATCACAACAAGGAAAAACCCTCCAGTTCAGGAAATAACAACAATAACATAGCTAATTGTGCCAATGTTTCTAATGCATACACGATCAATCATATTGAGAAGGCCAATGATAGAGTCTCTACCATTACAATAAAGGACAAAAATCTTGATTTTTTTGTTGCCTCCCATCGATCTAGTGTGACATTGCAATGGGCCACTTCAAAGGCACAACCCACGAGTCAGTACAACCTTTTAGACCACCTAAAGAAGATGCTTGCACAAATATCCATCTTTAAACTTTTATGAATATTTCTTTAAAATAGAAGGATAAAATTATTAGATGAAAAGGATGAGGTGTTTTGGTGTGCCACTTCATCAGGTAAGTTTTCAGTGAGAATGGGCTATTGTATTCAAAACAAGGTTAAATTTTTTTTATATTGGTCGAGATGTCTATGCTAGCATTCATATGTTCTTCCCAAAGCAAGAGTTTTCTTGTAGGTAGCTTTGCATGGTAGAATATTAATTTGGGATCACACACAAATAATTGGGATTTAAGGTCCTATTATTTTTCCCTTGTATAAGGAAGACAATGACACAACCAATCACATACTTTTTAATTGTCCTTATGCTAAAAAATGTTGGGATTGGCTTCTAACTGCATTAGGATGGACATATGTTAGACAAGACCCTCCACTAAATTTTTTTGTAGGGGTTGCTGAATAAGGACAAAAAAAATGTTTGGAGTGATATTTGGATCTTAGCCCCTTCTATGCTATTATGGAATATTTGGAAGGAGAGAAACAAATGGTTTTTTCAAGATAGAGGAATGTTGGTATAGGAAATTGTGACAAAAGTAGAAGAAGGAATAAGTGAGGTGGCAAACTCAAATTAGAAATTTAAAAAGAATTCATAATTTACTTCTTGGGACTTGGATATTCAAAAGAGGTGGGGTAGACTAAGATGGTTGACAACATTGGTCCTGAACAAAGGTGCTATCAGGAAGAATATGCAATGGCCATTTCCAGTTCAAGGGGGGATGAAATTGAATTTTGATGGAACGTCTTGGGTTAACCCAGCAGCGACAAGAGTAGGATGTATTATAAGGAATGAGAAAGGGTAATGTGTTTGGGTTGTGGCTAGGAAAGTAGGTGTGGCCACTAATAACGAATCAAAATTTGAAACTTTATCATGTGGTTTGAATCTATGTATACAAAAAGGTATTAAGGAAGTGGATATAGAAGGGAATTCACTCATCTGTATCAATACAGTGATTAAAAATGAAGTTCAAAATTGGAAATTAGAAGGATGGATAAAAATAATTAACAAACAACATGAACACATAAAAAAAATCCATATCACATATATATAGGGAGGCTAATCGGGTAGCTGATATATTAGCCAACTTGGGTGTGGAATTATTGCAAAAGGAGAAAATTTGGTCTAGGGAGGAGATAAACGAAGAAATGTTAGATGTAATTTTATCCGATATTGTGAAAGCACGGGAAGAAGTTGGATCATGAGGGCCGAAGTTTCAGAAAATGTCCTCTAGTGTAGATTTCTCTATTCCAAGTCTTTGAGAAAAGTCAAAAAAGCATAGATTATTCGTACAAAGGATCACGAAGAGGATCTCTTGATTTCATAGACTTCAACGATCCATAGATTTTTCCTAATCTTATGGTAGAAAGATCTAGTTCCTCGATATTTGGCTTCTTTGATGAGATTTCTAGAAACTTATTTTTGCTTATAAATACATGCATGGTAGCTAGGGCAGGTGCATGAGGTTTTGATGGAAGGGTGGGCTTGAAGATGAAAGGAGGGTGATACTGTCAAGGAGGGTTAGCTTCAGATTGGCAACTAAAGATGTTGTTTTTATTGAAGATGAATTCCTGCTCCCAACAATAAAAAATATACTGGGGTTGGATTTTCTTGGGGAAAGACATAAGCATGATGGGGAAATATTTCAAAGGTTCATCAAGCTATTTATGGATTTAATTGAGAGGAAATACAAAGCAACTTGAATTGCCCACCAAATTCTATAAGAGCATTACAAGGAAGGGGTCATTACAGCACTTGACCCAATTTATCCAGATCCCAACAATCGGAATATAGCAGATGTGTTTGATGTTGAGGCAGTAGGTAAAAAGAAGAAAGTGGTAGAGGCTCTTTCTTTGTATAGGGAAGGGTTGGAAGATTTTTCTCTTACCCTCTTTGCCATCTTTGTTGGTCTAGATGGAGACCTATGCTTCGCCTCTCAAATGGAGAGGTTTAATGTTCAGATTGAAGGGGTTATTGTAATTTCTCGTTGAATGTATTAATTTCTTTCAGATTAATAGAAAGGAATATACCCCCATAAGGTAGAAGCTTACTAAAAAAAATATCCAAACCACAAAGAAGTTCTAGTTAAAGCGTTACAAGAATCTTTTGTTCCCAATGAAATAAATGTTGAATAATTTCAAGCTATGGTGGGACAACTTTCTACCATGCATCACGTCACATTCATCAACAATAATTTTCCTATGCATAAACCCTTTTGTAATGATCATGTCCATTTGGAAGTCTATGTCCACAAGCATAAAATTAGATGAGTTTTCATAGATGGTGGAGTAGGCCTTAACATTCACACTCTAAAATTGGTCAAAACTTTGGGATTATCTAAGGGTTGTATAGACGAATCAAAGAAGTTAATTATCAAAGCATATGATGATGTGGAGCATCCTTCTAAAGGGGTCAAAACTCTTCCTATAAATATAGGACTGACAGTCCAAGGTAGCCTATTTCAAGTTTTGGATCTTGATCTTGGGTACAACATGATCGTTGGCTAATGATGGATCCTGTTGGTTCCTGAAAAAATGTTTACACTAATAACTAGTAACCAAGTTGATCATTCCATTACCTATGGAGAAGCCAACTCCAATTATCAGTACTTTCCTGGGCTTGGACCAACTAAAAAGGATATTTTAAACCCTTTTGAACTTTAGGCTCTGCAAAACTAGGGAGGGTGGTCCCTTAATGTACTTACAACATCTGCAACAAAGTTTGCAAATGGAAATGAGGAACAACATTAAAATAAATCAGATAATCTCATCAAAAGGGCTCAACAAAGAGGGAGAATGCTAAAGAATGGCTAATTCTTAGTGATCCTCAACCAATTCAGAGCATGAGATGAAAGAAAATACACAGACCCACTTCCAAATAACAAAACAAATAAAGTAATATATGTGTATTTGATGTATTCTGAAAATGAAAAGAGATCTGCATAGACCTGTGCTTATCCTAGGGCATGGAGTCAAACAAGAGAAAGAAAATAGAAACATTAGTGAATATAACATAGCCAATAGATCTTTTCCATATTAATGCCTTACATTAATAGATCTTCTCTTGCTATCACATAATTCTTCTTTTAGATCCAAACTATCTACTCAAAACACTGCAAGTTGTTTAAAACAACTTAATTCTCCCCTTGGAAGAAAGTAGCAAACAACAAACACATTTCATGATATCTGAAATAATGAACTCAGAACACCCTTGATGCTTTGTATTCAAATGAAAATGAGTACATAATTCTGGAGACGGTCCTGCAACATTAAACTCTAAACATATAAACTGGTTAACATTCATTCATGGAATCACAAATTTATAGTCAACTAGTTTTAACTATGACCTTCAGATTCTACACTAACTCTATTTACAAAACAACTCCCATGCAAAAGTTTAAAACCTTTTAAAATGAGAAAGAAGAAGAAGATATATAAGAGAAGAAACTCCAGGCTGAAAAGATTTATGCCAAGATTTATGCCACATGTCCTCTCCCAGATTTGATTTGTTGAAGACACATGTCCTTTCTCTCCTCTCTCTGCAAATGAAGAACATTCCATGTTTACCTTTACCTGCACTCTTCAAAATATCTTCTAACTAAAAAATATTCCCCTACTGAGTCTTTCTTTCCCATGAAAACACTTTCAGTTTTCTTTTCAAAAATGAAAATAACTTTGCCAATTTACCCTGTTTACTTACTGCACATTTGTCTTTACCCTTGCTGAAAACATTTGCTCACCATGGAAAATATTTGTTACATCATATTCTTCCCGAGCAAAAACATTCTCCCCTCGTTTTATCTATTACATCCTTTGAAAATGTCCCTCCCCTTGAAAATTTTGCGATCTGGGCACTTATGCAAAAACTCTTTAAATCACGTAAGAAATAACAATCCTGTGTTGATTTTTAGGGCCCCTCTTCAAGCTATTGAGTCATTTTGCATATTTAGGGCACAACATCACCATGTGTCCTCGGCCCCTGGCAACCTGCTCCACTGTCTTGGACACGTGGTGGTATCATGTGATCGCACGATCATTATCGTCCTTGCATCTTTGTTTGCAGGATCGTGATGGCCGTCGAATTTGGTCGGGCTTTAACAATCTGCGAGCCTCTTCATAGTTGTTGGTCCCCACATGTTGCACTCTAATTGGTCCCACTGTCTGCACGTGTGTCCATTGCAACTGCCACCTAGTCTTCTTGTTGTCGCTAACTCACCAGCATCCTCTCCCTCCAAGCTACTTGGCACCACGCGTGCATGGGATCGGGGCTCGGTCATGATGAGAAAAAGCGCATGCCTTTTTCTCACTCATTAAGTGAGGGAAAAAGTATAAAAAGGCCCACTAAGTACCTTGTCGGATGAATGTGGGATAAACGCCCACGCACAGTCCAACAAAAAACTGCTCCAAATGTACTCCTTTTGACCCCCCCAATGTGAGTATCCACATTTTGCATATATCTCTACCAGGCAACTGTAATTTTAAACATTGACAGGTTTTCCCAAACCTATGTATTTCGATGAATACACAAAACACAGCTCCACAACTCCCCTATTGGTATAGGAAAGACGTTGGATACATAAAATACTAGACGTTTATATCAAATAGTCCATGTGCCACAAAATTTGATGCTCAAAATCATTTCTAAACTCCCTAGTCAGCACACACTAGAGGATGTAGGACAAGGTTGTGGGAGATGGCGTCGTGGCATTTGGTATTTTACTCGCCAAATGCATTTCCAATGAGTTTCAAAGACCTTTCATTTTAATCAGCTCATTGTTGATCCCGATAATCAATTTTTACAACTTGAAGCAAAGGATCACATGCCTTGTCAATGCCTTCATACGTTTAAAATAATCTTTTTTTATGCTTATGTATAATGCATACATATCTACCAAGGTTCTCAATGCAAATGCTCTCTACCCCTTGGCTCTGATGGATGTCGATACCTACCATATCACTGCTCCTCATATTGGAAAATTTTAAAACCTCTTATATGTTTCTCCCATATTTCATATTTGGTTTTGACTGCTACCAATTAACACTTGCTCAGAGCTTCAATCAAAACCACCTCTGGACCACCGGAAATAACTTTCAAAAACTCCTCAAATGGCTACCTGGGACCAAGGCACCTGACAGACACATAGTCTGATATACTGACAATCACCCTACAAAATGGATTTCCTAGACGCTTATTGAGTCACAAGATTTTAATCACCAAATTTTATTACTTAACTAGTTATGCATTGTAACCTGCCAGGAACCTCTTCAAACCCAGATTCAAATCAATTTTGAAAACATATCAAATGAAATCATGAAGAGCTTAAACTTGGCACATTGGCTTATTTCACTACAAGGAATCTCAAGGACCAACTGGTTTGATGAAATGATCATCTAGACACAATTTATTAATGCTCAAAGTGAGCCTCCCTAAAACACATTTCACTGTATAAAGTGTAGAAAACAACAATTTGCAAAAGATTTAGCTTTGGCAAACAGGTCAATTGAAATCATGGGAACATGAAAATGGGTAGGGTAGTACACAAATTTGCAAGGAATATAGGGGAACAATAATTTCCTCATGGCAATCAATAGGGTGTGAGATATAAGCCTCCAAAATAGGCTACTCAGGCTTTTCTAAAAAATGTGCACCTGTTGAACCTTTGTTGACCCCTCAAATCAAGTGCCTCAAAAATTTATCAAATTTAATCACAGGAAGTTGCAACTTGATCAATATGCTCTCTAATAAGTGTTCAACCCTTCCCCCAAGTGATTTCCTATGAATTTTAGTGGTGCATTTTTTCATGCTCTGAAAAAGCCCTTCTCAAACTAAGTTTTAGTGGTGCATTTTTTCATGCCTCAACAAATTTTAATATGGCAACCTTAAATTTTCTTCAAAAATTTGTAGGTGCCAACAGATCCATGTCATAAAATTTTTTCCTTCCATGTTCCATCAATGCCTAAAATTTCCCTACCAAGGAGCCAAGATTACTACAGTAGGTGATCGAGAACCCTTCCAATATAGCAATAACCTAAACTTACATTGACCCTACATCATTATTGAAATAATCCATTCCATTAACTTCCCTACCCAAGATCAAGATCTATGTTCCAAAAAAAGGGTGCAAAGAATACACTTACATCGACTCATTTTATGTGAGATAATTGCCAATGTCACTAAGATCTTATGGGAAACCAAACTCAGTCAAGCGTAAACAAAAGGTCATTATTCAGTACCAACCTCCCACTATATTTACTAAGGGGGATATCTTGACTAAGAATCCTTAGAGGGGGATATTTCAAATTAGCTCTACAAAGATGAAGAAGACAAACCAGTTATCAAGTTACATGTGTAACAATATGGAGAAAGGATTTTCTATCATGCTGGTAAAAGGGTTATGATAACCATAGTGGCCTTGGTGCACATAAATAAGGGATTTTAGAACTGATTCTACCAAAGTTAAAATCAAATAACGATGGACTAGGGTATACACCATTATGATAATATGATGAAACAATAAGGATCCGATCAACTACTGAGAGGGAGGTGAATCAGTAGATAGAAAACAAACTAAAATTTCACCAAACTTAATCCCAACTCATAAACAACTTGCTAAACTAACTAGTTTAGACACTGTATCAAAAACTGCAATTGCACTGTCAAACTTTGCCGGTTGACCAAAACATCAATGATACAATGTAACAGATCTGAAACTCACATACCATTTAACCAAAACATTAAATCACTTTACTAACATCAGTAATGGCTCATTTTAGATCACTTTCGGTCATCTAAACATATCTAAGTGACTTTACCAATTAATCATATCAACCATATCAAAACATATCGACAAAATCATTCACCACTTGACATAATGATTTTTCATGTGGAAACCCAAATGGGAAAAACCACAGTGGGGATGAATACCCACAAGTATTTTGAAATCTTATGAAGTTCACCCTATTAGGAGCCAAGCCTTGTTAGAAGCTTATACAATAATGTCTTGTTAAGAATAGATCCGGTTAGGGACCACCCAGTTAAGGGATTGACTACAATACCCTGTTAGGAGTAACCTCAATAGAGAATTTCAAATCCAAGCTAATGAATCACCTGGTTAGAGGATTTAAACAACACCAAGTCTGTTAAAGCTTACCCAGTTAGGGTATTTAACTCTTGTAATGGTTAGAGAACAATAGGTTCTTTGTTGATCTGGTAATAGCACTATCTTGCTTAGTCAGATCCTTTTCTTCTCCTATCTGCCTTCACAACATTTTGCAGACACTCCTTCTAGTTCGATAACAATCACACTACCACACTTAACGAAATTGCCAACACAATTACAAACAACTCATCGACCTCAAATACAAATACAATAGGTTGGTAACACAACACAAAACCTACAAATCTCATAGTGACTACAAACATATTGGTTCAACCATGACCGTTTGATTGCATAGCAATCAACTACACATTATTCTAAACAACATCAATCGCTCCTCGCTCATCGCACATTGGATCTTGTAGCTCATCACATGTTTTCCACTTCATGCTATGCATTTTCTCATTCCCAAGATAAACAGTTATGTTCACGCACCAAAACCACTTTGAAACTCATCACGTGCATCATGCTTACATGGCATCTTCATCTCCGATCATCATTCAGTCAAATATGATCAAAACCGATTCACCAAGCTCCATCGGTTAGGGTTTTGCATATCAATTGGTTAGGGTTACCGGTTGATCACTCTGCTTGAAATACCAATATCGATTTCCATCACTGCTTTACTACTGGTTGCATTGCTACGTCATTACTGGTTGCAATACAACTTCATTATTGGTTGCAATACAACTTCATTACCAGAAACTATTGACATCAATGACAACACTATACTTCATCAATGCAATCTTCATGCAATGCCAACAATCTCCCCCTTTGGCATTGATGGCAATACAAATATCAATACCCTTTGATTGTGATGATTGATAGTGATGCACATACACATATCCTTCATTTGTTGGATTTGCATCAGTGGATGAAAATCATCCTCATTTCATTAGCAAAATCATGACACATATCATCATTTCCTCCAAAAATGATATCATCAACAAATACCTCACTTACTAGTATCTTATCTCCTTCTGACTTGATATATATGTTACTATCTTCACTGGTTCTCTGAAAAAACCTATCTTCACAAAGTGAGAGTGCAATCATTCATACCATGCTCTAGGTGCTTACTTCAGTCCATATAATGCCTTATGTAATTTGCACACCATGTCCTTTTCTACAGTTAAAGTATAACCATCTAGTTGTTCAATGTAGACTTCCTCTTCCAATATTCCATTTAGGAATGTTGACTTAACATCCATCCGATATACTTTGAATCCTCTATATGTTACAAATGCAAGTAGAGTCCTTAATCCTTCCAATCTTGCAACTAGTGCAAATGTCTCACCATAGTCTTCACCTTATTCTTGTGCATATCCTTTGCATACCAGTCTGCTTTTATTTCAGACCACTACTCCATCTTCATTCAGTTTATTCTGGAATACCCATTTTGTACCTATTGCATTCATATTCTCTGGTCTGGGTACCAATGACCATGTATTGTTCTTCTCTATCTGGTCAAGTTCTTCTTTGATTTCCTTAATCCATTCTTCATCTGCAAATGCTTCTTTTGCAGTTCTAGGCTCAATGGTGGAAATCATACATGAGTTCTCTCTAAGCCTTGTTCTTGTTAGCACACCTACATTCATGTCACCAATAATCTGATTGGGGCTATGATTGAGTCCAACATACCTTGGAATGACATGATCTTGATTTATAGGTTCTTCTTCTTCGCTTTCTTCTTCCTCTACTGGACCTCCCTAATCCAGTTGAACTGGGGCTTTTCTATTCAGTTCACCAACTTCTGGCTTCACCGGTTCTAGTTCCAAAAATAGTGTGTAAGGTTCTTCTTCCTCCTTCTCTTTACTAGTTTCTCCTGATTTCTCAAGAAACTCATCAACTCGGACATTTACACTTTCAATGATCTTCTTGGTTCGGTTGTTGTAACACTTGTAAGCTTTTCTCTTGATGGAGTAACGAAGAGATATGCCTTCATCACTCTTGACATCAAACTTACCAACATAATCACCTCTTTTGATAAAACATTTTCTACCAAAAATCTTAAAGTAACTGACATTAGGTGATCTACCATACCAGTACTCATAGGGAGTTTTATCCTTGCCTCTTTTAGCCAGTATCTAGTTCATAGTGTAAATAGTTGTGCTGAAAGCTTCTCTCCAGAATGTCTTAGCTACACCTCCTTGTATTAGCATAGTCCTAGCAGCTTCAACAACTGGCCAGTTGTTCCTTTTTGCAATACCATTCTTCTATGGTGTCCTAGGTGCAGAAAGTTGCCTCTTAATTCCATTGTCTTCACAGTAACTAGTGAATTCCTTTGAAGTAAATTCACCACCTTGATTAGTTCTTAAGCACTTTATCTTCTTTCCACTTTCATTTTCAACTAAGGCTTTGAATGCCTTAAACTTGCTAAATGCTTATGTCTTGTCTTTCAAGAATGTGACCCACATCATCCTTGAGCAATCATCAGTAAAAATCATGAAATACTGATCACCTTGAATACTCCTAGTCCTCATTGGTCTACATAGGTCGGTATGAACCAAATCTAGCAAATGTTTTGCTGAGAAAGATTTGCTCTTGAAAATTGAGGATGTCATCTTCCCTAACTGACATTCCTTGCACAAAGCATTCACTAGTTTGTCCAACTATGGCAAACCTCTTACTGGTCTAGACTTACTGACTTTTACAATGTTATCAAAATTTACATCACAAAATCTTCGATGCCAAAGCCAACTATCTTCTACTTTTGCAATTAAATAATTGTTGACTTTAGAACTTAAATGAAACAAGTTGCCTCTGGTCTGTTTGTCGGTTGCAATCAGTTCACCTTTGCTTCCATAAATCTTGCAGACTCCATTCTTGAATTCCAGTGGGTAACCTTTGTAATTGAGTTGAGAAACACTCAAAATATTGTGTTTAAGTCCTTCAACCTAGTAGACATCATCTGCACTGCTTTTACCATTCAAACAGATGGATCCTTTTCCTTTCACCATACAGGGTGAGTCATTCCCAAATCTCACAATACCTCCATTAAACTCTCTCAAAGTACAAAAATTACTCCGATCATTGGTCATGTGGTGTGAACAACCACTGTTTGTAATCCAGTCATCAAAACTATCCATGCAAGACACTAATGCCTTCTGATCTGATGTCTCTTCTTTAATATCAACAAATACAATGTCCTCATTTGCATCTTCTTCATATTCCTCATCTGTAATTCCTCCATCCATTGCAATGAGACAATCTCTTTTACCTTTGCCTTTATACTTCTTATACTTCTCACGTTTTTGCTCATTATCTCCATTAGGACAATTAGCATAAATATGTCCAATCCAATTACATGCAAAACACTTCAAAGGTAATTTACCTTTGTACTTACCGGTACCTCTGGGTAACCGCTTGGCCAACAATGCTTCAAGCTCAATCAGACTATCCTCATCATCTACCTCTCTGCTAGATCTGGACTCATGATTGTAACTGACTTCTCTGCTTTTCCTTACTGGTGGGTTTGAAACTAAGGCTCTAAATGTAGATTTCGATCTCTAGACACTTCCATCAAAACCATTTAATTCAAATGCATTTAATTTACCAATGATGGATTCAAGAGTTACCTTTGATTTATCAATAGAATTGAGTTCCTGAATGGCTGCAACTCAGATAGCGTATACTAGTAGAAGGGTTCTTAACACCTTGCTAACCACTGTGGTATCCTCCAATGTACCTCCAACACTTTTGATCTCTTTGACTATATCCTTGATCCTCTGACCATACTGTTGAATGTTTTCTCCTTCAGCCATCCGCATATCATCAAATTTAACTCTCAGACTCTCTTCTTTGGCAATCTTAGCATGCTCATCACTACTATAGATATCTTCCAATTTCTTCCATACTTCATAAGAAGTCCAATCCATGAACATAAACATACTCTGAATCGGACGAGGAACTAATAATGGCCTCCAATGCTTGATTGTTCTCCTATTGCTCCTTCTTTTGATCATCTGTCAAAATCCCACTAGGCAAGTTATATTTAGTAACAACATGTTCCCAATATTGACTTCCTAAGCTCTTGATATAGATCTTCATCCTATCACTCTAGATTTTTTAGTTTTCCCTATTGAACTTCAGACCTTCTTTCTTCATCATGTTCTCCTAGATCTTGTCCTCAAGCTATTAGGCTTAAACACAAGAGGACCTAAAAAGCTCTGATACCAATTGATAATATAATGAAACAATAAGGATTTGGTCAAAAACTGAGAGGGGGGGGGGTGAATCAGTAGATAGAAAACAAACTAAACTTTCACCAAACTTAATCCTAACTCAGAAACAACTTGCTATACTAACTAGTTTAGACACTGTACCAAAAAACTACAACTGCACTGTCAAACTTTACTGATTGACCAAAATATCAATGATACAATGTAACAGATCTGAAACTCACATACCATTTAACCAAAATATTAAATCACTTTACTATCATCAGTAATAGCTCATTTTATATCACTTTCAGTCATCTAAACATATCTAAGTGGCTTTACCAGTTAATCATATCAACCATATCAAAACATATCCACAAAATCATTCACCACTTGACATAATGATTTTTCACGTGGAAACCCAAATGGGAAAAACCACGATGGGGATGAATACCCATAAGTATTTTGAACTCTTCTAAAGTTCACCCTATTAGGAGCCAAGCCTTGTTAGAATCTTATACAATAATGTCCTATTAAGAATAGATCCGATTAGGGACCACCCGGTTAAGGGATTGACTACAATACCCTATTAAAGACAATACCCTATTAGGAGTAACCTCGATAGAGGATTTCAAATCCAATCTAATCGAACAATGCTAAAGATGCTAAAATTATCTAATTACTAAATATGCTAAATGCTCAAGAGATGAAAATTCACTATAGTAGCAATGCAATTAAGCTAGAATGCAACAATGTTTGATATTCAAAATAGGGGTTATTTATAAGATTTCCTAGGTCAAGGCTGAGGTGGCAGGAATCGACTATCAGGATTCAATCTGGAGATATCAAAGGCTAGGATTGAGGAAGTTGGAGAATAGGTTGGAGGGAGGGACACGTGTCATCTCTGTGGTGACAAGTAGAAAGGATCTTCAACAAATTTTCCATGAGAGGGTAAGTGTCAAAGGTGTCATGTGTCTATAAAGGGGTGTGTACACTCCAAATGGGTTAGAAAGAGGTTAGAATGTGCAGGTTGGAAGGGATACGATTAGTTAGACCCAAGGTCAAATTGAATGGGTTAGGTCAGGGGGTGGTTAGGCTAGGAGGTTAGAAAGTGGTTAAAGGTAGGAGCCATGTGCTCATTTGAATTTAGAAATTCAAATAAATTGGAAAATGGATAATTAACTTCAACAAATTGATTGAATTTGTTTTATTTAATTATGGGATTAGAAGAATTGAATTTGATAGGGGGCAATTAATTAATTTAGATTAATTAATCAAAGGGGGATTGATGAATGAAATAAATGAATAAATCCATAGACTTAGTCTTAAGTAGAGGAATTAAAAGGGGGTAATTAATTAAATCACTTACGTATTTAATCAATTAGGAAGGGTCATTAATTAAATAACTGCATATTTAATCAATTATCTCCAGACCATTTTGTAGTGTATACATTTTGCCCCTCTTTCAAGCGATGTGTGGCGACGCATTGATTCAAAGAAAATTTTGATTTGATGCGGATTTGATTTCAATATGATGTCCTAGATGTTGATTGTCGAATGATGAACGTTGATTGTCGGATGACAATATGAGGATGCCCCCTCGGGAGATAAGTCAAAAAAAAAATCGATTTTTAGGATTTTTCGCGAGTTTTGAAAAAATTTAATTTTTTTGAAATTGTTAATGATTTTAAATTTTTTAGTGATTTTAATTTTTTCTGATTAACCTCCCGATAAAGAAATTGTTGAAAAATGCCTTAGCTAGCCAAATTTGATTAAATTGATTTTTGAAAATAAATGGGATAAAAACATCCTACTTAAATGCCCTTTTCACTCCCTTTAAAAGTTAAAAAATGAAGTCATTTTCACCATTCATTTTTCATTTTCACACTTGGTTATTTGAAAATTTTTGAGCTCTGGATAGAAGATGGTGATTCCTCATTGCGACCACCAATTTGAGTGGGTTCATCAACACGAGCGTCATCCAGCCTACGGTCCTCTGGTATGTACCCCCCAAAACCCTAGATTGTACTTTTTTTTTGCATTTTTGATGAGTTTAATCAATTTTTTAATATTTTTAATGTCATTTTTTTATGATTTAGCGCTTTTAGTAAATTGTATAGTGTTTCTGTTTAAATGCTTAGCATTTTGGGTTTCAAATTTTTTATTTACCATTGTTGGTCAAACATTTAGCGCTTTTGGTCATAATTTTAGTACCTAGGATTTTTCAATAGTGGTTTAGTGCTATTGGTCTAAATGTTAGCACTTTTGGTGTTAGTTTTAGTGCTCATTAGTGTTTTAGTACTTTCAGGCAAAATTTTAGTGCTATTTGTTCAAATTGTAGCACTTATCACTCTTTTGGCATTTAGGGTTAAAAGTTTAGCTCTTTCGGTCTATATTTTAGTGCTTATGGTGTGTAGTGTTTTAAGCTAAAAGTGTAGCGCTGCGATGATACAATCTAGCTCTCTAAAAGATTTAGCACTATGATGCCATGTTGTAGCGCTCTAGTTGGACAGATTAGCACTTTCTCTTTTTTTTTGGCTCTTTGATAATGTAGTTTGGCATTCTTAGTTACGCTTTGATGTTTTGATGCCACCTTCTGATGATTCAATATCAAATTGATTGAAAAGTGATTGAATTTCTCCTATTTTGATTAGTTGATGATCAATTTCTGATTATCTTGATTTGAGTATTTGATAAGATAGGATAGATGAGATAACAACCTAATGATAGATGAGAGTTGATGCTAAATTCTCAACGAGATTTGATAGAAATATTAGATGAGCAAGATAGATTGGTAAAATGATAGATAGATAGATAGATAAATTAAAAACTGATACATTAATTTGATGTGATTATAGGAGCCTTTAGGTGTTTACCAGTCTCGGGAGAGATTCTGGAAGACATGGAGTCTGATCTCGTGCTTGACACAGGTGGAGCTAGATTTGATTGATCGATGTGGCCTATCATCTCTGATTGGCATGCCCTGGTATACGATTAATCGGGGTTTGTTAACCGCATTGGTCGAGAGATGACACAACGAGCATAACACTTTCCACTTACCAACTGGCAAGATGACAGTGATGCCAGAGGATGTCTATCGGATACTGTGGATACCTGTCATTGGTGATATCATCTTTTAAGACTTATACGAGCAGGGTGGTACAGACACACTGAGGAGAGTCTACCATGATGATCAAATCTGGATATGATATCCCATGGCAGGAGATGCTTGACCTGGCCTATGCACCACTTCCATCAACCTTAGCAGGGTTTATCAGAGGCTTCCTTTGTCTTGACCACAAGTCAAAGGGATTGTTAGTTGGATAGGGTCACTTGCTTGATCAATTGATCACTCAAGTTATGAGGTTCTCTTGGGGCTCTTGCATGTTATCCCACTTATATCATGATTTGCACAGAGTGGTGTACCTCAAAGGCATGAGTCTATCAGTCAAGATGACACTTCTACAGATATGGGCTTGGGAGAACCTGGCCATTACACGTCCACTAGCAGATAGGGACCATCCTGTAAGCAGGTCGTATGTTTATGGGTATCCAGGTGCATTTGTCCAGTGAAAGCTGGGCAAACTTGAGTATTGGTTGTAGGCTATTAATGATCTTGATACAATTATCTAGCAGCCATACAAGGATTGTGAGCTTGGGTCAAGGATGCACTTGAGATGAGCTTTATTTTTACTTCCTATTACCTTCTTGGTTCTACACCATACATCATTGAGCGATTCATCATTACATGGGTGTTGCGACAGTATGGTAGAGTACAGGGGCCACCACATGGTACAACAATCTACACATGACAATGATAGGATGTGGCCACCTAGGGACCGACTATCTTTTATGATGTTGCTTATGTTGAGTATCAGGCACTCGCGGGACAGGATTGGGACTACCTAGCGGATGTGATTGATCTAGGTACTACACTTGAGTATGCCTTGTATTTTCTAACACATCCATTCCCATGATTATTTATTATTGATGAGCCTGAGATAGGATTTGATGATGGGGAGGGTAGACCTCCACGTCGGGCTGCCAAACGGATGAGAGGTAGAGATGTGGGAGGTGTAGGTGGTGGGTGAGATGGATGGGATGGTTGAGATGAGGGAGGACACGAAGGTGGAGGAGAAGGCAATGACGAGCCTAGTCATTTGGCAGCTGATGTAGTAGTTGGTACAATAGCAAGTGCTAGCATCTCTACACCAGTTAGGGAGTTATCATTTGATTGGGAGACCTGGGTTGTTAGACAAAGATCGGGACAAGTAGCACCAGGGCAGCAAATACCCCATGGTCAAGCACCACCACAATAGGTATCTTAGGGGTCTAGACACATACAGATTAGAGTGCCCTCCCATTAGCAAAAGGCATAGATCAGAGGTTAGAGAGGACAATGTAGGATTTATAGGTGCAAGTTAAATAGCTAGCACAAGCACAGGGTCAGGTTACACAGATGCAGACACAGATTACGACTCTCACAGCTGAGAGGGATGCAGCGATAGAGGGGTGCAAGAAGCCAGAGGCGTATGTTGAGAGGATATATAGGGTGGAAGAGGGTGCTACAATAGTAGGCATGCTTTAAGTGATTCACCATTCTACTCGACAGACGAAGTACTACCATTAGTTATATTATGCCAGTGTTCCTATTGCTTAGTGAGCACCTAGTTATGTTGAGGTTTCCACTGCCAGATCTAGACGCAATCAAGCACAGATGGAGAGTCAAGTGGCTATAGGGCCACATCGAAGAGATCCCCCAATTGGACATCCAAGCACAGGGCCATCAGGTGGTGGTGCTAAACCAACATCATCTGGAGAGAGCTCAGCTCATCATCCCTCTTGATACACTGATATGTCACACATTTGATTTTGTATACACTTTGTGATGAAACATGGATGATTCCTGCAATGTATATGTTTTTTTTGTGATGTATCTCCAATATTTTTGTGATATCATTGTTCATTGGACCTTGATTCTTTTTTATTTATATATATGAGATGCAACCTACCTAATTGCCTCACTTGCTTATGATGTGATGGATGCAATTATTTACATGGTTATGCATTTACCTTCTATGATGATGTAGTATTTACATTATGCATGCCTTTATATTTTATGTGATTATGTAACTTATGAATTTTATTGATGTTTGGATGCAATATGTGATGGATATTATTTATGATGATGTATATGCTTATGAATTATTAAATGCACGATGTCATGATGCTATATGTACTAAAGTTCTTATGCTTATGATTGATGGCATGCATGATGCCATGATTCTATATGTACTAATATGCAATGATTTTATATGTGATGTTTTGATGAATATGCTTATGAGATGTTGATTGATCCTAATGTAGGGCTATGCAATGATGCTATATGTGATGTGATGCCTTTTATTATTTTGTTACTTTTATGATTTTACTTATGCATGATGATGTGAGATGGATGTAATGAATGCAATGCAATGATAATGCAATATTGTACAAGATGTGATGTTATATGGCATGATTGAACTAACTAAATGAATAACTATGATTAAATACAATGGATTGACCTATAGTGCAGGATGGATGATTTTCTTTATTTTTGTTAATGTCCAATGTACTCAATCACGTAATAAGAGAGATAACACCATTGTGAAGCTTTTAGCCTTGGAAAAGTGATAACCTAACATCCCCACGCAAAATGAAATGAAATCTATTCTAAATATGCAAATGCTTATTGAATGCAATGTTGTGATTGGACCAATCATTTTGATCATTTTTTTATCATCATTGAGCCTTTAAAATGTGGCAAGCAAGTGCAAACATTGATGGTATAATTAAATTATGATGACCTAAGCACTGCTTCCCTGGATTTTTATATTGCAAGTTAGCACAAGAATCTTAGTATAATTGAACCAAGATGACCTGAGTGTTGCTTGCATAAAACAGACAAGAATTAATCATTTTTATGTGCAAATCCAAAATATCCTCAATGATGCCTTGTGGATCATGTCTTCAGACAAACTTACACATTATTAATGATTAATTTACAGACAACGGATAAATAAAATATCATTTTCCTTCCTCATTCCTCTAGTCCAAGACATCCTTGAGTCACTCAGGAAGCATGATAGAAAAAATCAAGAATACCGCAGTTCAACAATCATGCTAAAGTATTTAAACCATTATTCAGAAGATATCATCCATTGATATTTGTTTTGCAAAGTTTTGTTGGATAGTTGATGTTGTAAGTTTTGACCTTGTATTCAATGTTGGATGTGTCTCAGTTTTTGTTGTACAAATGTTGTCTCAATGTCATTTTCCTACCTATTTTTTTTAAGCTCAAATGTGCATTTTGTGCCTATCTAGGTTCAGTATTTTGCCCCTAGTCTTCAAACAAATTTTATTATGGATATATACGAGGATCCAAACCATGGTAAGACACTAAAGCATGATTATGTGCAAAGCCTTTTTATGATGGATATGTACAAATGTGATGGATGGATATAGAAAGAAGCATGAACTCCTAGATGGAAGAGCCAACTGACAGATAGCACCTGTCGCTAGGTTTTTACCATCTGTTTTTATTGCACTTTTTCCATATTTGATTTTATTCTTTTTTTTTCCATTATTTTCGTTGTTTTGGGATTTTCTCAACTTTTTCACTGTTTTTGGATTTTTTCTACCTTTTAGACATAAAATTTCTTCAGATGCATAGTGTTTATGGGTTCATCGAACTAGACACCTTCTGGTGTTGACAATTTATAGGCTCCAGACCCATATGCAACAACCACAACAAAAGGACCTAACCAGTTTGGTTCAATTTTTTCCTTTTTTCTCTCGATCATGTTGGTTGCATGGATTTTCCCTCAAGAATAGATCTCCTAGTTGAAACACTGTAGGCTTGACCTTCTGATTGTATCTCCTTTCCATCCTTTATTGATATGCCTTTAAGTGATTAGAAGCATTTTGGTGACGCTCTTGTAGCAACTCTAGTTCTTGCAATCTAGATACTCATTGTTCTTCATCTAGAATGAACCCTTTCAGTGACACTCATAGAGAAGGTATTTCTACTTCAATAGGTAAGATTGCCTCTGATCCATACACAAGACAATATGGTGTTTCCCTAGTGGGTGTACGAATACTAGTGCAATAAGCCCATAAAGCAGAATTCACCTAGACATGCCAGTCCCTACTAGCTTCATTAACTATCTTCTTCAAGATTTTCAGGATAGTTTTGTTTGATGCTTCAGCTTGACCATTCCCTTGAGGGTAGTATGGCATGGAGAATCTATGTTCTATGTGGAACTTCTCTCAAATCTCTTGGACATATTGATTCTTAAACAGTCTTCCATGATCAGTGATGATGGAGATGGGAATACCATAGCGACAGATAATGTAATTTAGGATAAAGGAGGAAATTTATTTCCAAGTGACCATTGTTAGAGGCACTGCCTTGATCCATTTGGTAAAATATTCTATTACTACCAAGATGAAATTGTGTCTATTATAAGAATAATGATAAATTTTACCCACCAGGTCTAGACCCCATTGAGAAAAAGGCCACGAGCTCGCCAGAGGATGGAGCTCCTATGTTGGTGCATGTATGAGATTGATGTGAATCTGGCATTGCTTGCATTTCTTGGCATATGTGAATGAATCATTTTCCATTGTAGACCAATAATAACCCAATCGTAAGAGTTTCTTAGCCAACATGAGACCACTTGAATGAGTGCCACAAATAACTTTGTGGGTTTTATTTAAAGCCTTCTCAGATTCATCACATTCGAGGCACCTGAGGAGAGTACCATCTAGACCTCGTCTATAAAGGGTATCGGCGACTATAGTATAACGAGTGGATTGATGGATAAAATTCTACTTTTGAATTCTTGAAAGGTCGGGAGGGAGGATATTATCTTTTAGGTATGTATAAGTTTGGACATAGCGGGGGGAATCGGGTCTGGATATTTGACAAATCAGTTGAGTATTAGGGGAGTCATGAGAAAGGTAAAACAATTCTTCCACTAAGAATTTGTAATTCTCTTGATTTCCTTGTGTTTGCAAGAGAGATGCAATGGTAGCCATGGCATCTTCTACTCTATTTTGGTTCCTTGGGATTTGTGTGAAAGTAATCTCAACAAAGTAATTTTTGAATTTTTCAATCATCTTTTATAATACATGAGTTTACCATCCATGGTTTGATATTCGTCATTAATCTGGTTCATCTCGACTTGAGAATTTCTATAGACCTTTAGCTCTTTGATGTTACATTCAATAGCCATTTTGATTCCAATGACTAATGCCTCATACCCTGTTGTGTTGTTGGTAGATGGAAAGCTCAATCTGTATGATTTTGGAATTTTATGCCCTTGTGGCGTTATGAAGATTATGTCGGTGCCTAATCTATGTTGTGTGTAGCATCCATCAAAATACAGTTCCCAAATTTTCTTGCTAACCATGAGAACATATGCATCAAGAAATTCAATGTGCAATGGAGTATCATCATTCAGAGGTGCTTCTGCTTATTGATCAGTGATCACTTGTCCTTTTATAGCCTTTCTATCGACATACTCAATATCGAACTCACTTAGGATCATGACCCATTTCGCTAGTCATACTATCAATGTTGCCTTCTTGAGGAGATACTTTAGAGGATCGATTTTTTCTATCAACTTGACTGAATGAGTAAGCATATAGTGTCACAACTTTTGGGATGTGAACACTACTATTAGACATGTTTTCTCCACTGATGTGTAGTTAAGCTCATAGCCAACCAAAGTTCTGGTGATGTAATAGATGGATCACTCTTTTCCTTCTTGATCTTGTTATGCTAGGAGAGATCCCAATGTTACCTCCATGGTAGGAAATATAGAGAAACAAAGGTTTTACTTCGATTGGTGATGCTAAGATAGGTGGAGTTACTAGATAAACTTTTATTTTATCAAAGGCTTGTTCACATTTATCATCCCATCAAAATGGAACATTCTTGTGCAATAGATGAGTGAATGGATGACACCTATCAACCAGTTGAGCAATGAATCTTCTTATAGACTATAGCCTTCCTTTGAGAGAACATAGCTGACTAATGTTTTTAGGTGATTCCATTTCCATTATAGCCTTCACCTTAGATGGATCCACTTCTATACCCCGAGCTAAAATGATGTATCCTAGAAGTTTACCTAATGTAACCCCAAAAGCGCACTTTTTGGATTTAGCCTCAACTTGTATTGTGATGGTATGATGAAAGAATAAGGATCCACTCAACTTCTAAGAGGGGGGGGTGAATCAGTAGATAGAAAACTGACATAAACTTTTCACCAAACAAAAATCAACCTCTCAAAGAAAACTCTAAACTGACTGGTTTAAACACTGAACTTCAAATGCAATATTACTGACAATTTAAACTGGTTGACTGTTATAATAGACTAATAGTAAAACATCTTTGAAACTCTCAAAAAAATTTAACTGAATCATTCAAATACTTTACCGACAGCAGTTAAAACAAAATTCAGATTGTTGTCGGTTAACATAACATGTCAAAGTGGATTTAGCAGTTAAGCAATTCAACCATAGTAAACATAACCACAAAAACATTCACCACTTGACACAATATTTTTGATGTGGAAACCCAAATGGGAAAAAACAAGTATTCTGAACTCTTCTGAAGTTTTCCCTATTAGGAGCCAAGCATGTTAAAGCTTTACAATAAGTCCTGTTAAGAGCAGATCCTATTAGGGACCACTCAGTTAAGGGATTGACTATAATGCCCTATTTGAAGCAATACCCTATTAGGAGTAACCTCGGTAGAGGATTTGAAATCCAAGCTAATGGACCACTTGGTTAGAGGATTTGAATAACACTAATCTTGTTAGAGCTTACCTGGTTAGGGGATTTGACTGTTGTAATTGTTAGAAAACAATAGGGGTTTGATGATTTGTTTGAATAGCACTACACTTGCTTGTTCAGATCCTTTTCATGCTCCTATCTGCCTTTACACATACTACAGATACATCATCTGGTTCAAAAACCACACTCTCTTACTCTCAACTACAAATTGCCAACACTTCAACAAAACAACTCATCAACCTTATAAACAAAACAATAGGTTGGTAACACATCACAAACCTAAACATCTCATAGAGATTACAAACAAATCAGTTCAAGTATGACCATTGGATTACATAGTAATCATTGCACATCATTCAATATATCCTTGACTGCTGCTTGATCATGGCTTCATCGAACATTGTAACTCATCATGCAGTTTGCATTACATGCAATGAACTTGCTCATTCCCAAGATAAAAACCGTTATCTCTACATACCAAAAACCTTTTGAAACTCTTCTCATACAACATGCATATGTGTCATAATCATTACCTCTCATCATTTGATCATTAACCAATACAAACAATTCACCAAATTTCATCGGTTAGGGTTTATCATATCAACAGGTAGGGTTTATTGATTGATCTCACTTCTTCTCAAGTAATACCAGTTTCCTTCACAAGCTCACTTACCAATTAGAAAATAACATTATTACAACATCATTACCGGTTAATTGACATCAATGACAACATAGCATTTTATTAATGCAATCTTCATGCAAATGCCAATGATCTCCCCGTTTGGCATTGATGGAAATACAAGTATCAATACCCTTGATTGCTATAATTGTGAATAGGAATCCTAGTTTACATTTTACCACGTATTCTCCTTCAACTGAGTCTCCATGTCTTCAACTAGTAACTGGCTATAGATATTCTCTTTGTCAATCATATAGATCATCTCCCCAATCATATAGTTCTTCTCCCCCTTTGACAACAATGCCAAAGTGAAAGGAAAACATGCAATGTCAAACTTATTTGTTAAGAATCATCAACTTGCAACTTGATGCTCCCCTTGTGGAATAACTCCCACTCTACACCAATCATGCTGTAAAATTTTGCAAGTAGCTCTGGGACTGATGTATTCCACATCATGCTCAATTGACCTCATGTAGGGGCACAACCCCTAGATGGCCTCTAAGATACTCAAAAGTAGTCTTAGGCAGAGGTTTTGTAAAGATATCTGCAAGATGCTCCTTGGTAGAAACATGCTCCAATAACACATCTTTACTCTGCACTTTTTCTCTCAAGAAATGATATTTCGATTCAATATGCTTGGTTCATGCATGCAAAACATGGTTCTTTGAAATATTAATGGCACTGGTGTTGTCGCATAAGAT
The DNA here is from genome assembly GCF_030272615.1 of Cryptomeria japonica. Lineage (NCBI taxonomy): Eukaryota > Viridiplantae > Streptophyta > Pinopsida > Cupressales > Cupressaceae > Cryptomeria > Cryptomeria japonica. Next base: position 466,982,772 of record NC_081407.1, read on the forward strand.
CTCTACCGGTTCTATAAACTTCATCTTGAATCCTTCCAAAATGTGTTTCATCCAGATAGCCTAGGTACAATTCATATAAGCTACAACATACTCAACTTCAGCAGTGGACTGTGATATACAACTCTGCTTCTTGCTACTCCATGAAACAAGTCTTCCTCCAAGAAAGAATTTTCCACTGGTTGTGCTCTTCCTATCATCAATATTACCTACCCAATCTGGATCTGTATACACCTTCAAATTAAAGTTACTTGCATATGGATACCATAATCCATAGTCAATAGTACCTTTTAAATATCTGAATATCCTCTTGGTTGCTATCAAATGTGTTTCATTTGGATTCTTCTTAAATTTAGCAACTAGACTAACTGCATGAGCTATATCCGGTCTGCTATGAACAATATAGTGCAATTTCCCTATCATTGACCTGTACTCCTTTTCATCAATAGATGTGGCTTCATCTTCCTTAGACAATTTATAACCTATAACCATTGGCGTCCCAACTGGTTTATAGTTACTCATTCCAAATGTCTTTAACATTTCTTTCACATATTTAGACTGTGTGATGAAAATACCACTCTTCATCTATTGTATTTGCAAACCTATGGAGAATTTTATCTCTCCCACTAGAGACATTTCAAACTCACTTTTTATCTCATCTGCAAAGTCATTTCTCATGTCATCATTGCCTCAAAATATGATATCATCTACAAACACTTCACTAACCAATATCTTATCACCTAAAGATTTGAGATATATGTTGTTGTCTTCACTGGTTCTTTCAAAACCTATCTTCATCAAGTGTGAATGTAACCTTTCATGCCATTCTCTTGGTGCTTGCTTCAAACCATATAGTGCCTTGTGCAATTTACACACCATATCTTTTTCATCAGTAAAAGCATAACCATCTGGCTACTCAATGTATACTTCTTCTGGTATTCCATTTAGAAATGTTGACTTCACATCCATCTAATGTACTTTGAATCCCTTATGTGCTACAAATGCAAGTAAAGTCCTGACACCTTCCAGTCTAGCAACTGGTGCAAAAGTCTCACCATGTTATTCTCCTTCTTCCTATGCATAACCTTTGCAAACTAATCTAGCTTTGTTTTGGACTACTACTCCATCTTCATTTAGTTTGTTCCTGAATACCCACTTAGCACCTATCACATTTTTATTCACCAGACTGGGTACTAGAGTCCATGTTTTGTTCTTCTCAATTTGATCAAGCTCCTCCTCCATAGATTTAATCCAGTGATCATCTCCAAATGCTTCCTTAGCAGCTCTAGGCTCAATAGTGGAGATCATGCAATAATTCTCTCTAATTCTTATTCTGGTTAACACTCCAACATCCTTATCTCCAATAATCTGGCTAGGATTGTGATTGAGTCTCACATACCTCAGAATAAGATGATCATTATCTTCAGTTTCTTCTTCTGAATCTACCTGTTTTGATTGAATTGGTACAACAACATTCACTTCACCAGTTTCAGGCTTCACCGGTTTTGGTTCCAAAACTAGAATGCAAGGATCTTCTTCCTTTTTCTCCACACTGGTTTTCCCTCAGACTTCAGGATACTCATCCACTTGAACATCAACACTTTCAATGATTCTCTATGTCCGGTTTTTGTAACATTTGTAGGCCTTACTCTTGGTAGAGTAACCAAGAAATATGCCTTCATCATTTTTAGCCTCAAACTTGCTAACATAGTCACCTCTCTTAATAAAATATTTACTACCAAATATCTTAAAATAACTGACATTAGGTGATCTACCATACTAGTATTCATAAGGAGTTTTATCATTACCTCTCTTTACCAATATGTGGTTCATAGTGTAGATAGTTGTGCTGATAGCTTGTCTCCAGAAATTTTTTGCTACACCTCCTTGTATCAACATCATTCTAGTAGCTTCAACAACTGACCGGTTGTTCCTCTCTGTAATACCATTCTATTGTGGTGTCCTCAGTGCAAAAAGTAGCCTTTTGATACCATTTTCTTCAGAATATCTAGTGAATTCCACATAAGTGAATTCACCACCTTGATTAGTCCTCAGACACTTTATCTTCTTGCCACTTTCCTTTTCAGCTAAGGCCTTGAATGCCTTGAACTTACTAAATGCTTTTGTCTTATCCTTCAAGAATGTGACCCACATCATTCTTGAGAAATCATTAGTGAAGATCATAAAATATTTTTCACCTTAAATAATTTTAGTCCTTATTGGTCCACAGAGATCTGTATGAACCAAATCTAACAAATTTTTTGCTGAAAAAGATTTACTCTTAAAAGTTGAGGATGTCATCTTTCCCAACTGACATTCTATACACAGAGCATTAACCGGTTTGTCCAACTGAGGCAAACCTCTCACTGACTTGGACTTACTCACTTTGATAATGTTATCAAAATTTATATGACAAAATATCCTATGCCAGAGCCAACTACCATCTACTTTAGCAATTAAATAGTTGTTGACTTTAGGATTTAGGTGAAACAGGTTGCCTTTAGTCTGCTTGCCGTTTGCAATCATATCACCTTTGCTCCCATAGATTTTGCACATACCATTCTTAAATTCCAATGGATAACCTTTGTCATTGAGTTGGGAAACACTCAAAAGATTGTCCTTTAATCCTTCAACCTAGTAGACATCATCTACACTTCTCTTTCTATTAAGAGAAGAAATTCCCTTACCTTTTACCATGCAGGGTGAGTCATTACCAAATCTCACAACTCCTCCATCATTTTCCTTCAAGGTAAGAAATTTTCTCCAGTCATCGGTCATGTGGTGTGAAAAAACACTATCAATGATCCAATCATCAGAATTATCCATGCGAGAAACTAATGCTTTCTGATCATATGTTTCCTCTTTAATGGCCACAAAAACAATGTCTTCATTAGCATCTCCCTCATATTCCTCATTAGTGATACCACCATCAACTGCAATGAGACAATCTATTTTGCCTTTTCCTTTGTACTTCTTGAACTTCTCACGCTTGTGCTCATTGCCACCATTAGGACAGTTAGTTGCAATGTGTCCAATCTTGTTGCATGCAAAATATTTTAAAGATAATTTACCTCTGTACTTACCGGTACCTCTGGGCAACCGCTTGGCCAACAATGCTTCAAGCTCAACCAAACTGTCTTCATCATCAACTTCTCTTTTGGATCTAGATTCATAGTTGTAACTGACATCTCTACTTTTCCTCATAGAAGGGTTAGAAACTGAAGCTCTAAATGCAGATTCATATTTATGAACACTACCATCATAACCATTTAATTCAAAAGCAATAAGCTTACCGATGATGGATTCAAGGGTTACCTTAGTTTTGTCAATTGACTTTAGCTCCTGAATGGCTGCAACTCGGATAGCATAGACCGGTAGAAGGGTTCACAACACCTTGATAACCATTGTGGCATCTTCCACTTTACCACCAACACTCTTGATCTCACCAACTATCTCTTTGATCCTCTAACCATACTATTGTATATTCTCACCTTCAACCATCCACATGTCATTGAATTTTCCTCTTAGACACTCTTCTTTGGCAATATTTGCATGCTCATCACCACTATAGATCTCTTCAAGTTTCTTCCATACCTCATAAGCAGTCTCCAGACCATGGACATCTACATACTCTGCATTAGACAAAGAATTGATAATGGCCTTCAATGCTTGATTTTTTTCTTGTTTCTCTTTCTTCTGATCATCAGTCATAAACCCACTAGGTGCAACATATTGAGTACCAACATGTTCCCAATATTGACTTCCTAGAATCTTGATATAAATTTTCATTCTATCACTCCATATCCTATAGTTATCTCTATTAAACTTCGGACCTTCTTTCTTCATCATGTTCTTCAAGATCTTTACCTCAATTTGTTAGGCTTAGACCTTAGAGGACCTGAAATGCTCTGATACCAATTGATGGTGTGATGAAAGAACAAGGATCTAGTCAACTACTGAGAGGGGGGGTGAATCAGTAGATAGAAAACTGATATAAACTTTTCACCAAACAAAAATCAACCTCTCAAAGCAAACTCTAAACTGACTGGTTTAAACACTGAACTTCAAATGCAATATTACTGACAAGTTAAACCGGTTGACTATTATAACAGACAAACAATAAAACATCTTTGAAACTCTCAAAACCTTTTAACTAAATCATTCAAATACTTTACTGGCAGTAGTTAAAACATAATTCAAATTGTTGTCTGTTAATATAACATATCAAAGTGGGTTTAGTAGTTAAGAAATTCAACCATAGTAAACATAACCACAAAAACATTCACCACTTGACAATATTTTTGACGTAGAAACCCAAATGGGAAAAAACACAGTGGGGATGAATACCCACAAGTATTATGAAATCTTCTAAAGTTCGCCCTATTAGGAGCCAAGCCTGTTAAAGATTTATAATAAGTCACGTTAAGAACAGATCCTGTTAGGGACCACCCGGTTAAGGGATTGACTATAATGCCCTATTAGAAGGAATACCCTATTAGGAGTAACCTCGGTAGAGGATTTGAAATCCAAGCTAATGGACCACCTAGTTAGAGGATTTAAATAACACTAAGCTTGTTAGAGCTTACCCGGTTAGGGGATTTGACTGTTGTAATTGTTAGAAAATAACAGGGGTTTGTTGATTTGTTTGAATAGCACTACACTTTCTTGTTCAAATCCTTTTCATGCTCCTATCTACCTTTACACATACTACAGATACATTATCTAGTTCAGCAACCATACTCTCTTACTCTCAACTACAAATTTCCAACACTTCAACAAAACAACTCATTGACCTTATAAACAAAACAATAGGCCGGTAACACATCACAAACCTAAACATCTCATAGAGATTACAAACAAATTGGTTCAAGTATGACTATTGGATTACATAGTAATCATTGCACATCATTCAAGATATCCTTGACCACTCCTTGATCATCGCTTCATCGAATACTGTAACTCATCACGCGGTTTACATTACATGCAATGAACTTTCTCATTCCCAAGACAAAAACCATTATCTCTACGTGCCAAAAACCTTTTGAAACTCTTCTCATACAACATGCATACATGTCATAATCATTATCACTCATCATTTGATCATAAACCAATACAACTGATTCACCAAACTTCATCGGTTAGGGTTTATCATATCAACAGGTAGGGTTTACCGGTTGATCTCACTTCTTCTCAAGTAATATCAGTTTCCTTCACAAGCTCACTTACTAGTTAGAAAACAACATTATTACAACATCATTACTGGTTAATTGACATTAATGACAATATAATATTTCATTAATGCAATCTTCATGCAAATACCAACATATTGTTCCACCCTTTGGAATATCTTATCCAAGATTTCTATATGTTCTTCTTGTGTGTGCGATTTTGCTAGTATGTCATCTATTTAATCCTCCATGTATGTATGTATCATATCATGGAAAAGAGTTCTCATAGCTCTTTGATACATAACATGCATTCTTGAGCCCAAATGGCATGGCATTCCAACAAAAGGTACCCCAGGGGCATGTGAAAGTTGTTTTCTCCTGATCTTTAGGGGATATTTTGATTTGGTTATACCCAAAAAATCCATCCATTAGAGAGAATATCTCATGTTCGACTGTTAGATCGATGATGATGTCAATTATTGGAAGTGAAAAATCATCTTTTGGACACGCTTATTTAGGTCGCTAAAGTCAGTGCACACTCTGATACTCTTATCTGGCTTGGAAACAAGTACAATATTGGACACCCAGTCTGTATATGCAACTGGTCTTATGAATCCTACATCCAACAACTTCAGTTCTGCTTTGATGAGAAGAGCTATGTGAGGATGCATCTTTCTCAGTTTTTGTTTCATAGGTTTAGCTCTAAGAGTGATGTTTAGTTGATGCATTATGAGTTAGAGATCTAACCCTAGCATGTCTGCATATGACCAGGAAAAGTTGATTTGTCTCTTCTTGAAGAAATCAATGTATTCTTGTCTCTCTTTCTCTGACAATGATGTTGTTGGATTTAAGATCTTAGGATTCTATGAGGTGCCAATTTTGACTGCTTCTGTCGACTCAATCAATATGGCAGATCTCTCTTGAAAATGTTCGGGTAGAGTGTCAAATCTCCCATCTTCTGGCGCCTCATGGATTTTTCACCATCAGATATGCCCTTTCTTTTTACTTTTGATTGATCTAATGTTGCCATCAAATAGTTTTCAGCATTAAATCTATTTTTTGATTCATTTATTTCAGTTTTGTGACTGAAAGATTTAACACCCCCTGACTAGAAGAAGCGTTATCAAATTCACTAGTCGAAGATGCGTTTGGGGTTTTAGGCTCAACAACATTGAGATATAAAGCAATGACATGATCGTTTGGGAAGGTAACTATCTCAATGGGTCCATTTTTTTCCCAGTCAATAAGCTCTGGGTGGATTAAAGGTTAAGGATCATCATGTTGGCTTGTTTCAAAATCCTCAATGGTCATAATAGAGTTGTCAAAGTTTTTAGTTATTTCCGTTGAGTTAAGGATGTCATTCTCCTTAGGATAAAATCTCTCAATCACTCTTTTATTGTCCTCGGTGAAGTTAGAATCGATAAATTGTGATTCTAATTCAAGTGGTCTATAAGCTGAAGTTTGTCCCCCATACGAATGAATTACATCAACATCAACATCCTTAATAGAGAAAGATTATTCAGAAGATTTTTCAAAACATGTGTCCCACTCCCACTCATGAGATTCATTTTCACTAGAAGCTTGCAATCTGAAGATTTTCTCATAAAGGTTATGAGTAGATTCTTCTATCTTTTTAGCAAGTTCTTATTTTCTTTCTTCTACTTCTTCCTGTTGCTTGAGAGTTACTTCTTCTTCCCTCTTAATATCAACCTCTTCTTGTCTTCTCTCATATTCTTTTTCTTCTGGACTGGATGTTACTTCTACTTGTCTTTCCACCAGGCCTTTTGGCATTCTATCATATTCTTGTCCTTGTTGATTGGAAGTCGCTTCTTATGTTCTTGGTGTATACTAACTAAAATGTAATCCTAGTTTGTCCTTTACATTTTGAGATCTAGGTTGTATGGGCCATATAATTCCTTCTTTCCTTTTACCCATAGGACATGTGCTAGAATATCTCATTCTTTGTAGGATGTGGAATCCTTTTCCATACTTATATGTGGGTATGTTGATATTTTTGATTTTTAGTTGAGCTTCATCATCCTTATAGAGCCATTGTAAAACATCTTTGTCCTTCATCTCTTTAGATAGGTTCCTACTTTAACAAAGGCTCCATCAAATATTTGAGAGGTTTTTCCGCAGGTTGTTGTTGTGAAATTGACGGTTTACCGTTAGACCGAGGAGAGAATGGAAAATCTTGTAGAGAATATTCTCCCATTCCATTGGTGTTCAATTGTATCTTTTTCCCAAAACTTGCCAAATTTGTTGTGAATGAGTTCTCCTTAGGTGATAGTTTAGGAGACAAAGACTCTCTATTATGGTAAACTGTTACATCTTGAGATAGTCTCTAAAAACAGCAATGTTGAAAGGGATTTGAATTTTCTGAAATAGTGATCTCTTGTCCATCATAGGGGAACTTTACATAATGGTGATATGTTAAAGGAACTACTTGCATATCATGGATCCAAGGCTTTCCTAGAAGTATGTTGTAGGATAAATTCAAGTCTAATACCCGACAAACCGTGTCCCTCTACACGAGTCCTATATTGAGAGGTAATATCATCGTTCTTTTAGAAGAGAGTTCCTCTTCACCATACACTTTTATGGTGATCTTCTTTGTAGGATCCACTACTTCTACAAAAAATCCTAAAGCATGAACTAGACTTAATGCACAAATATTCAAGTTGGCTCCCTCATCTATGAGGACACATTTAACGTGCATTTTATGGATAAGCACTTCAATATGCAGCGAAGCATTATGAGGATGTTGCAGGGACATGTTATCATTTTATGTGAAGGATGAGCAATTTGATGTTGTTAGATGTCCTACCATGGCCTGGAATTGGTCAACATCCAAATCCTTACAGACAGGTGGTCTCTACTAAAAGATTTTTCCAAAATCTCTTTCTGCATTGGTGTAAGTTTTAAAAGCTGTAATATTGAGATTTGGGTAGGGGTCTTTTGCAATTGCTCCACTAGGCTATATTGTTTATAAGTGGATGTTGTGTTATTTATTAGACCCAAAAATGTTACTTTAGCTTTGCTTTTGGTGATAGCATGTGCCGGTTCTGATTGTGCTTTTTCTTTAATGATAATAACGTTAACCACATTGTCATATGTGTGAGCATAGTTAACCTTTTCTTTCCCTTTGTCATCACGTGTGTTTGATGGTTCACCCTTCTCATAGTTTGGAAGTGGAGTTTTGAATGTAGTGTGCGATTCATTTGTCTTATGTCCATCCACTGTTATGACCTCATTATCAATTAGCTCTTGAATAATGTGTTTGAGTCTTTGACAATCATTTGTTTGATGTCCTTTGTTTCAATGATAATCACAAAAATGGTTGTCATTCCACCATGATGGTTTTACTTTAGGTTTGAAGTCTCTTATTTATGGCAGTGTGATTAGTTTGTTTGCAATAAGTGTCTTTAATGTCGATTGTAATGGTTCACCAATGTCGGTAAATTTCCTACGAAAGTTAGGAAAAGATGGTTTTGGTTTGTTGTTATCTTGGTTAACCACTGATGTGCGACTTGATAGATTGAATATGGGTTTCTTTGGTTATGAATTATTTGTATCTACCACTCCATCATTAACAATGTTTCTATTTCTGATCCAAAATTTGGGTTTATCATTGTTATGATTGCTATTGTTGTTGTTATTGTTGAAAGAGTTATTTTCTTCTTTGTAATGTTTTAGTTCTCTCTTTTTAACCATAGCCTCTTCTATCTTGATTCCATTTTCAACCATTTTATTAAAATTGGGAGGACATTGTTGTTTTAACCTATAGCTCATTTCTCTTGTGAGATTGTCAATGAAAATATCCATTTTTTCATCATCTGGCACAGGTCTAGAATATTTGGCAAACAAAAGTCTCCATCTTTGTAAGGAAGTCATAAAAGGTTCTCCATTTTTTTGTTTCATGTTGCACAAGTCAAGCATGGTGATCTCATATTGTATGTTATAGGAGTATTGTGATATGAATTTATTCACCAATTCCTCAAATGATCTAATTCCTTGTGGTAGCTTTGAGAACCACTCCATAGATTGTCTGCTTAGACTTCTTGGGAATAAACACATGAGATATGTTTCATTATACGTAAACTCCATGCTCATGGTGCAAAATTCTCTGATATGATCTTAGGATCCATTTTGCCATCATATTTACCATACTTTGGGATCTCACAATTTTGAGGAAAAGGCACCATGTTTAAACTCCTATCAAAAGGGTATGGACAAATGTCCTCTAATGAATACCTTTTGACAGTTCCTCTTTGCATATCTTGTATTTGTTGTTGGAGTGTTTGCATTTATTGCGTAAATATCAAAAGAGGATTTTCAACATTATTTATTGTTTCATGTCAGTTTCTTGTTGTAGCATTGGTTTCATTACGAGTGTGATTTAGTGTATCCTTAGGTCGGTCATTAGTATTGCAGGTACCACTTGATTTTGCATTTTGTCTTAATTTTTTTATGTCAAATTTTTGAGGTATTTTAACACCTAAATTATCTAGCATCAAGAAATATTTCTCTTTTTAGATTTCTAACATCTTTTCCATAAATTTGCCAAATTTGGGATCTTGTTGTATTTCTCTAAGTATTGGATCACTCATTTCCTCTTCTTCCTCTTCATGTCCAAATCTATGAAAGAAAGGATTCTCCTTTGTCATTGTAGGTGTTTTTCTTTCCTTCATTTTGAGTTTTTTCTTATGAGCCCTCGTTAATACAGGCATACAAGTGATCCAAATATTGTGAAAGGTTTTAATTTTTAAAACTATGACTTAATAGGTGATTAGTTGTTGAGGTAAATACAACAAGTTGATTCAATCACTTCTACTAAGATATTGAGATAGTCTCGATCTTTGTTCCAAGGCACGCGTTCTCAGAGGTTTGTTGAAAAACTTGTTTCCATGATCTCATAGATAATCACAATAGTGGTGTAGGAATGTGCGATGTTTCAATAAGAGTTTGCGGTTTATGTAAAGAAATTTTCTCCTTTTTAGGATTGCTTTCTGACTAAGCTTCCTCTTTTTCAAATGACTAGAAATGGTCATGCAAGTTTTTGTGATCCTTGTTTGGAGTGCACAATTTAGCTATGATTTGACTGTCTAATAAGAAAGATATATCCTATTAAGAGAACTAGGTTAAATATGATCTAACATTGTAGTTTTGTAATGAAGGATGATAAATCCAGATGAGAAACTATTTGATATCAAAGATATTTGATTGTGCACTTTGAGATTATTGGATTTTAAACCTGTTTGAGATGAATACTTGTAAAACCTGGTTTCGAATTTATCCTGATAGAGATAAACTGAGAAATGTTTCAAAAAGATGATCCAAAACTATGTTTAACTGCCTGAAAAAAGGGTTGTTTTTGTTCTTTGTTTTTTATGCAGTTTACCAGGAACGTTGATGTATACACATAAAATTGGCTATGAGCAATTAAATAAATATTTTATATTTATTTAATAATTATTATTCTATTAAATAGTTAATTTGAAAACATTAATTTATTTAATTCATTTCATGTCCTTCTATTAATTAATTTAATTGAAACATTTTATTAATTAATTTGTCATATCCTTTTCTTCTAATCAATTAATGAAATATCTAATATTTAATTATTCTTCTATCCTATAGTCTCAAATACTAAATAATTTCTTAATTATTTAATCCCTTTTCCAACTCACCTTCCATCTCCACTTCATCTTTCTTTTACCAACTCATCCATCATGTGGCTAAATTAATTCAACAAAATTCAAATAAATAAAATCATTTATTAGCCACTTATCTCCAACTTCCAAAATAAATGAAATATTGTGTACGTACACATATTTCCTAACCTTCTTCTATATTCTCTCCAACATCTTGAGTCCACTTGTCCTCTCATTCCTACATCTTCTCCAACTATCCTATATCCTCTCAAGTCTTCAACTCAAACAAGGTGAGATGAGTGACACTTGTCTTCTACTTCCCCCTTTCTCTCAACCTTCAACTTATTTCTTATAGACATCCAATTTGCAAGATTCGATCATGACCATTGATCTCTGCCACCTAAGCTCATGCACTAAAAAAATCTATAAAAAGAGGTCTCCTAAGCCATTTTGAAAATAATAGACTAATAGCTAATCATATAGTCATTCTAGGAGTCTTCATCTTACATCTATGAGTTTGAGTTTGAAGAAATTAGCAATTTTATAATGTTGGAATCCAAGAACACTGAGAGGGGGGGTGAATCAGTGTTCTACCAGAATGATAAATAACCTTACTAAAACATGCATTCGCCAACCAGTATACCGATACATATAAGATTGAAATAAGTAAAGCAATCAATAAGCTAATCACACAAATAAATACCATAACACAGAGAATTATATGTGGAAAACCTCAAAAAGGAAAAACCATGGTGGGATTTGTGACCCACAATATCAATCCACTAACCAGATGAAAAGATATTACAAAATATAGGGGCTTGCACTTGCAGGAAGGCTTACAGCCTAGAGCACATTGCTCAATCACAAAAGGAGCCTCACTGACTACATACAAATCCAGACTACAATCCGGAGAAATGAGTGAACTGCAAAGATAGCATCTTCTATGCCTGAATATAGTTTCGGTTAAGCTCTGTTTGTTCCTGTCTGAAAACCTAAACCCTTACCAGAATAACCTCTTACATAACCTTCACATTACAAATCATTATCACGTTCTCCTATCCTTACATGTTACAAAATTATCTAATCAACTAACCTATATACCCTTACAATCCTTCATGCCTTATGTCAGCTTACATAGATAATTACAAAGTGAATATACATGTCGGCTCAATAACATATATACATAAATATCAAAATCAATTGTCCATGCTAGATCTCCAAAATGATGTTGGCCTCCAATATCGATAACCTGATGAAGTCATGTCATCCTACAATGTCAGTACCCAAAGAATTCCTCCTACCGACGAAGATACCTGCCGATGTCGGTGTCGGTGAAGTGTCTACCAGTAAACAACCAAACCAAAAAGTGAAATTCGGAACATGTTTCCATCAATGACAATGTATTGAAACCAATCAAATGAGTGTCAATTTCCAACATAGAATTCTTATCATAGCTTAATATCATTTCCATATCATAGTATCAGTTAACTATCAGTCCATTCTTCATATGCCATCTTGGAAGCTACCAGTGCTTGTCTCAGAGAAAATCATCTACAACTAGGAATAGTGGAGTTAGGACACAATGAGACTTAAATCATGAAAGTAATAATGTTTTTTAGTTTATATTCATTTCATGTAGTTTCCTTGGTTGAGTTTGGATTTCCTGTAGTATTTCCTTTGTATTTTGTGAAGCTAATATGTTGCAAGTAGTATTCTGAAGATGAAATTCAAGTCGATGCATTTTGGCGCCCACTGTGGGGTTGGAGCCTCGTATATATCTTTCTAACATCCTGTCTAGTTCTTGTACACATAAATTTAACACATTTGTAATCTAGATTCACACTTGTGTGAATTCTAACAACGCATTCATTTAATAAATTAGCACTTTCGTTTTGTAGGATAACACATTTGACATTTAGGTTAGTGTTTTTGTCTACAAATCAACACATTTAGTCCTTATATTAGCACTTTTGTTTTTTAGGTTAACTCATGTGGCATTTAAGTTACCGCTTTTGTCTGTGAATTCACGCATTTAGTCTACAGAGCAGCATTTTCATTTCTCAGGTTCACGCATTTATCACCTAGGTCAGCGCTTTTGAGGTGGAAGATAGCGCATTTTCTAAGATAGCACTTTTGTTCTCAACTAACAAGCTTTTCTGTAGGTCTGAATGTCCAAGAAATGAAAATTTGAAACTACTAACATATCTATGTGCAGGGTTATTTTGAATCAAATTTCATGCATTTTCTCACATAGTTAGGAGTTTTATTTTGGAGATTAATATATCATATCTTTCTCATTTAGCTTAACTAGGGGGACAATTGACAACATGCAACTTGCATTTTGAGCGACTTCTTTAAAGTAGTTGCACATAGATTGTAGAAGGCTAAAAATAAACTTGTATAATCCATGCTTGATGAAGTAGTAGGCAAGTATGCTCTCACCCTCATACGGTGATCAGAAAACCAAACTTACATTCTTTTATGTGTAATCTTTAGAGGGCCTGCCTTCCCGAGCTGCCTTGAGGGGGCCAGTGAGAGGGGAATGGACCAAGTGGAAACGGGCTAATACCGAGTCCTTCTGATCCACTCTAAATAAATTGTGTTTGTAACAAAATTCATAAACAACATGTGCTGATAAGTTCATACCGACAATATGTTTCCCCATAAACCCTATGGAGTGTAACCTCTATAGGCTGGAAACCTTTTGTATTTATAGAGATGAAAGTGTCGCATGTATGGCCACATGACTGGAAGCCTTTACTAAAATCTACTTATACTAGTTGTCAAAATCCTTCTAATTGTTGGCACAGGAGGCTGGACCTCTGAAGCGGCTCACACACATATGGTTCTTAGTAGAGATATGAAGTTTTCCATGGGGAGTTTTCATGGAAACTGGTGCTTGGTTTCCCCAGAGAAGTGAGTGCTAAGGGTGGAGCCATTAGGGTCAAGCATCTAAATATACACTCTGAATAGTGTAGCCTCGAGGGAAACCCCATGTGCGATTCAACAATTATTGTCTCAGCCTACCATAGGATTCATGCTTTCCTGTGCATTTTGTTTTTCAAACATTGTGTCTTCTATGTCTATAACGTGCTCAGAATGTTCAAAAACTTGAAAAATCATCATCTAAAAATAAGCAAAAATCTAACAACTTGCTAAAAATATTGAAAAATCCTTGTAACACAGTCAGAACAATACTTTTGTGGCACAAAATGACACATTTATTATGCAAAACAGCGCATATAAAACAATAGTACAATGCTTTTATGTCATAGGTTCATGCATTTGATCAGCAGATTAGCGCTTTAAGAATAAAATCATGCTTTTGTAACACATTTTTCTGCTTTTAGTGTCACAGAGCAGCGCTTTCAAGCAACAAAATAGTGCATTTGTCCCATAAGTTAGGGCTTTTGATAAAAAGGTTAGCACAAATGTTTTCTCGCATCTGAGACAGAGGGTATTTATGCATATCAGACCAAGATTTCAAAGTTAGTGTCAGATACCCTTTTTAAGTAGAGTTGTCTTTAAACTATCATAGACCTTCAAACTAGTTCGATGATCAAGTTACCAATCCAACAGGCTATTTTCAAAAGGTTTTCATAAGCATAAGACATTCAACAAGTTAGTGATTCAACCATCTCAATTGCAAAAATCAACATCATTATCAGTTTCTCATCAGGATCTATCGAATCCTCTATCATGAAACTTGATCATATCCACCTTTTGTTCTTTATCTTGGATATATCGTTCCTATTCTGAACCTAGGTTATATCAATATCAGAATTGCACTCACATTGGAATCAAGCAAACTTGTAAACCATCATATGCTTATATGACTTTTAAATATCGCCTTAAGAAAAGAAAACCCACTTATATGGCTACTCAAAAGAGGATAAGATTCTTGTATATCAATCGCAAGATCTTGTTAAAACATAGGACATTCCTACACCATTTTCGTCACTATTTACGTGGTTATAGGACAAAATTTGACGGAGAAATTTTGCAAGGACGTGCCTTTCAACAAAAAGATGTTTTATCACAACGAACCAATAAAAGTGGTAAAATAAACAAATCTTATCTTCCTAAACCAATAAGAACCTATTGAGTTGTATTTAAAAGGTCAAAACTTGAGAAGTTTTTCGAAGCAATCACATGCCAATTTGGACTAGAGCTCAATACCAGCAATTCAGAAAACAACAAAAACAAATGGAAGAAGATATTTCAATGTTTCAAACTTTTGGGTATATGGATGTTGATGAAGAAGCAGTCAATAACACCATTAGAGACCTTGAGAAAGATTTTAAATTTTACAAACTAATGGAAAAATTATTGGAGAAACAAAAGGAAAAATACCTGCTAATGTTGGCAAAATCAGGAGCTAAATTACCACAAGAATTTAACGTAGAAATTTTGAAACAAGATGCAGAGACGAGTAACAATCAAAACACTCAAAACATAGATGATCCAAATAACGAGCATGTAAATAAAGTAAATCATGAGGAAACAAGAGGAGATAAAAGAAGAAAAGACCATGATGATACAAGAAGAGAGTGTAGTGATAGAATAACTTATGAGGATACAAGGAGAATCTGTATAGATAATCCTTTGTTAACTCTTGCTCAACAAATGCAAACTTTACAACAATAAATACGGGATATGCCGAATGGAATGAGTTCCAAGAAATATTCATTGGAGGACATTTTTCCATATCCTTTTGACAAAATTTTAAACATGATACCATTCCCGCAACATTGTGAAGTCCCTAAATATGATAAATACGATGGGAAATCTGATCCTCAAGATCACATTAGGGAATTTTTCACTATGAGTATGGAATTTGCACATGATGAAACTTACCTGATTCATCTATTCCCTAGGAGTTTAAATGGAAAATCAATGGAATGGTTCCCAAGACTACCATCTGGAATTAAATATTTTGAAGAACTTGTGAATAGATTTATCTCACAATACTCTTGCAATGTAAGAAATGAGATAACAATGCTAGATTTATGTAATGTTAAGCAAAAGAATGGTGAATCTTTCTTGGTCTTTTTTACAACGATGGAAATGAATATTCAATAGGTATCCAAGAGATGTACCTAATCAAGAGAAAATAGACATATTCATTGACAACCTTATCAGTGAAATGAGTTACTGTCTAAAAATGCAATGTCCTCCTTCTTTTGCTAAGATGATTGGAAATGGTCTAAAGATAGAAGACGCAATGGTAAAGAAAGGAGGGCTAAAGCTTTACAATAACAATCATAACAACAACAACAACAACAACAATGACAATGACAAACCTAAATTTTGGTCAAAGAATAGGAATGTTATCAATGAAGGAAATGACGACAATAATCCTACAAAACAACAACCAATCTTCAACTTACCAAGTAAAATCCCAAGCAATAACAATCACGAGAACAGTAAATCCAAGTCTTTCTTCTCCAATCTTTGCATAAAATTCACAAACATTGGAGAACCCTTGGAATCAGCTTTGAAAACTCTTCTTGCAAATAAATTGATTACTTTACCAGAAGCAAGAAACTATGAACCACAAGTCAAACCTAATTGGTGTAATGACAATTATTTTTGTAATTACCATTGAAACAAAGGATACGAAACTAATGATTGTCAAAGATTTAAGCACCTTATTTGTGATTTAATCGATAATGGAACTATCACATTGGATATTCATAAGATGAACAAATCACATCTAGCATTCAAAACTCCACTTCCAAACTATGAAAAAGGTGAACAATCTAAATCAAAAGATGACAAAGGCAAAGATAAAATGAACTACACTTATATGTATGATGATGTGGTAAATGTCATCATCGTTAAAGATAACACACCTTCAAAGTCAATCAACATCATTATGAGAAGCAAAGCGAAGGTTACATTTCTGGATATAACAAATGAATCAACATCCACTTCATGACAATACAACTTAGTGGAACAATTGCAAAGGATACCTACTCAAATATCAACTTTAGAGCTCCTCAAAGTTTCACCTATGCATAACGAAATTTTGGAAAAAGCTCTAAAGGAAACAACAGTTTCAAAAGACCTGGATGTCGATCAGTTCCAAAACATGGTGGGACACCTTATAGCCCCTCATTTCTTATCATTTTTTCTGAAAATGATGATGCATCCTTGCAACATACTCACAATGCTCCCTTGCATGTTGAATTCACCATTCATAAAACTCGTGTCAAACGCGTACTCATAGATGGTTGAGCTGGCTTAAACATTTGTGCATTAAGTTTAATAAAGGCTTTGGGATATTCAAAAAATGCAGTAGATCCAAAGAAGAAAATAACTATTAAGGCTTATGATGAAGAAGAGCATTCTTCTAAAGGAACTGTGGTGTTACCAATCAAAATAGGACCTGTGGAAAGGAATACATTATGCCAGGCTTTAGACTTGAATCTGTCTTATAACATTCTTCTGGGAAGACCATGGATTCACAACATGCAAGCAGTTCCCTCTGCATATCACCAGTGTGTAAAGTTTCCTCATGAGGGACAAGAAGTCACTATAGTCACAAACTCCATCCAATATTGCAATAATCTTAAAACAACACAAGATCCAAGAGTTCCACATAACAGAGAATCGATTTATCCAATCAAAGAAATTCAAGAAAAATTATGGGAAACCTTTGAGAAAAAGGATGAAGGAATGGGAAAATATTCTTTACATAGCTTGCCACTTTCACCTAAATCATATGGAAATCTTGTTGGCGCCCAAAAATGGGTTTACACTGACACAAGGTAGAGACCAAGATATTTTCTTCTAAAATATCTATGGACAACAACTTCCAACTGCTAATATTCTTTAGACTTGGACCAACAATAACAAGGATACAAGATCCTTCTGCACTTTAGGCTCTGCAAAACCAGGGAGGGTGATCCCCATGCCAATTTGTGATTTCTATGCCACACTCACAAATTACACATGAAACAAAGCAGATAATCTCATATAAAGACTCGACAAAAAGAGACAATGCTCAGGAATGGCAAATTCCTCAGTGATCCTCAACTAGTTTCGAGCATGAGATGATTAAAACACATGACAACATTCATATAAATGAAAATATTCTGATATTCAACAGGTTATAGAAAACGAGTGGTGATTCCGAATATAAAATCAACACCAAGGCATTCACTTAGCTATGATAAGTGCCTTATTCCATTGGGTAGATGAATTCATATTGCATAAAATGCATCCGATAGAATTTATCTAACAACATATAAACCTAAGATAATATTGCCTTGCAATACATCATATTCGCAACCCCAACCCAGAACTACTTATCAAAATCCCTGCAAATATTCCTACCACTCTGCCATTTTACTCAAGCATTTAATTAGCCCCTTAGACCAAAGCATGAACAGAAAATGCATACACCACAACAATGCAGTGAATGATAAAATCCTTGATAATATGCATGATAGAATAATATACTGGAGAGAAATGGGTTTCAATTATATTTCTATTAAATAATTCGACTGTCTCAGTAAGAATACAATTCATACATAACTCCTTCAAGAACCTACAGAATTACAAACATAAGACTATTTCTATTTTGCTATGTAAAATAACCTTTTATAACTTTTTGTTTCACCTAAAATTTTCTATTGGGAATAGAAATTCAAAACACTCAAGGGACAAAAAAATCCAAACCCCGTCTCATATCTTTGAATTCCCTTTTATAAAAAACAAGGGAGCAAACAAGCTTCAGGCTAGAGGAGAATGATTACACGCAATTGCATTCTGTTACACAAACATTCATCCTTGATTTTGCTTACACAGGATCAAAGTATGTGACCACCTTCTTTAAAACTCATGATGAATATTTCCACCATTTATGTTATACAGGTTCAAAAATATCTGCCACCAAAAGAAAAAAATAGTTATGCAAGTTGTTTACAACCTTTATTCATCATTTAGATACATACTACTCCATGCACTATAGTCTTCATCGGATGGCCAATCAAAACTCATGACTTCATCAGCTTTTTCCCTGTATGGAATATATTTAACAGCTACTTGGTTTGCCTCTCTTTCAAAAGTTTCAAAAAATGGTCCTGTGGCATTTATTTTATCCATGCTATCCTCCAGCATATCCATGTTTATCCCTTCACATGTCAGCTCTACCTAGGAACTAATGACTCTTTTTGCCTCTTCCTTCCAAGATTGTAAAGGCTTGACTGCCCCTTCTTCATCTTTAATATCTGGCAAAAGAGTTTGTTTCAATTCACTGAAACGTTTCATCCATTCTTTTACCTTTCTTTCTATATTCTCCAGCAAAATTTGGGCTTCTTACATTGATTTTACCAACAAATATGTTGGTTGGAGTGCATGTGGTCTCGTGACATGATACTTAGAGGCCATGGACATTATTAAGAGCTCATTTCCTCTTTGTAACCATTTTGTAAACAAAGGTGTTGGCATTACAATAGAAAGGAGATTGTTGGCATTTCAATAAGGATATTGAGAAGGTTGTTGGAGATTATTGATATAACTGAAGAAGGATGATTATTGTCTTGATAATATTGTTTTGTCATTGATGTCAAAAAATTGATTTTCTGATTCAGTATGATGTTGCCATATCTTGAGAAGTATGTATTAGGAGGTCGGTAAGTGACACAGAAAGAATGTGATAATAAAGGGGAGAAATAAGTTATTCAATGGGCAACTATTATCAAGTTAGACAATGATGAGATCATGTTGTTTTGATTGCTTTGATATCCTACACATGTTGTTGATTATAAGTTTAATACTGTATTATGTCACTGAGCAAGGAACCTAGTCGGTAAACCCTAAGGTTATCGATATCGATTAAAGAAGGCAGAATGTCTACCGAGCGAAGTTCAGTATTAACCGAGTAACAACCAAGTTATAATAGATCACATTGGATGGATAAAAGCATTATTTAATGAAGGATGTTGATGAGCTGGAGATGAATAAATGATTGGTATGTCGCGCAAGAAGTTTTCGTTAAGGATCTATGCCAATGAAAAATCAAGAGGAAAATCTACAGCACAGATTGAACCGCAACAACCTTGCACAAGTTCCTAGGAAGGAATGCAAGTTCCAAGGCGAGGAAAACATTTTTAGATCAAATGATTCATTGAACCTAGTCTAGTTTAATGATCTGATGGCTAATATTGATCATGGGAAATGTGATCAAGGAGATTAAGTGGTTAGAAATTGTTTATAAATAAGGAATTGTTGATAAACAATGCATGCGGGCAAATGTATGCATAGTGATGCTACAGGATTGTTTACCGAGCTCAGAAGCTTGAAGATCTGGTTGAAGAATAGATTGAGAAGCCCAGGAAGCCCAACAAGGGACTAGATAAGTCTTATGACAAGACTTTTTTGAGCAAATAGAATCTTCTTTAGCATTTTAGATGTGAAGTTGCAAATATAATTTATTACTATTATTTGTTTTGTAAGTGACAGGAAATCTCTTAACCGAGTGGACCTAACAGTCTTATTTGTAAACCCTCTAGCAAGGTAACATTCTAAATGAGTGTTTGAAATCCTTTGACAAGGTCACTTCTAACCAAGTGCAAGACTCTAACAAGTCTGAGGGAAATCCCTTAACCGGGTCACATCTAGCAATGTGTTTGTAATCTTTAACAGGATTTGCTTTTAACTGAGCATACTCTAGAAGGGTATATTTCTTAGTGGGTCTGAAATCCCACAGTGGTTTTTCCCTATTTGGGTTTCCACGTTAAATCTGGTGTTATATGTGTTGTGATGTTATCTATTCATAAGTTTGAATGTTTTACAGTTTTGGTTACATATTCCGAAGTATAAGCTACCGAGGTTGAATCAATTGAATATATTGAACAAGTTAAGTTTGTATGATTCACCCCCCCCCTCTCATCTTATTAACTATTGGCATCAGAAATTTACAATTGGTATTAGAGCTGTGGACTCCAGAAGAAAAGTTTAAAGGTACTTGAGGCAAAGATCCGAAGATGTATAAAAGGGATGCACCAAAGCTGAACAAGTCAAGTTTCTCCACATGGCAGAAAAGGATGAAGTTGCACTTATCAGGAATTGGAGAATATGCAACATATTATTTGGAGAATGATTACATACCACCTAGCACCAACCTGATGACCATGCAAGAGATAAAGGAAAAGCAAGAACATATTCAACCTATGATTGAAATAACATCTGCATTAACCGACTCAGAGTTTAATGATCTAGAAGGCTGTAATGATGCAAAAGCGATGTGGACCAAGCTCATATCTGTGTATGGTGGTGATGAACATGTTCAAAGAGAAAAAGTAGATAGTCTAAGAGGACAACTTGAATCCATGAGAATGAATGAAGGTGAGAACATAACCCAATACAGTACAAGGTTAAAGGAAATTTTCAATCAAATTAAAGGAGCAGGAGGAACTATTGAACAAAAGGATGTAACAAGTAAGTTGTTGAGAACCCTTCTACCTGCTTATGCCATTCGAGTCTCTGCAATCAATGAATTAAGGTCTATACCAAACATGCCAGTCTCTTTGGATGCCACTATCAGTAAGCTACATGCATTTGAGTTAAGTAATTTTGATAACAGTGGGTCTTCGGTAAATAAAGTAGAATCTGCATTCAGTTCTTTTCATATTGGTGAATCTAATGACTATAATGATAGAATGAATAAGTATTCTGAAGGAAATCACAGTGGAGCAAGTGAGGGATTTCGTAAAAACATGGAAGAAGTACACAAACTGTATGAGGAAATCAGAAAGCAAGAAGAGTTTGAAGCACTATTGGCCAGAAGGTTACCGAGAGGCAAAGGTAAGTATAAAGGAAAGCTACCTTTAAAATGTTTCAATTGTGATAAAATAGGACATGTGGCTTATAACTGCCCTGACAAAGAATCTAGTGAAAAGAGAGAATACTGAGATAACAGGTAGAAAGACAACCAATACAGAGGACACCGAGACTTCAGAAGGAGAGACAGAAAGACATGCCTAGTAGCTGATGAGGAATCCAACGATGATAAATCTGATGAAACTGATACAGAGGAAGTTGTTTATGTGGCTATTAAAGATGGATTAGATGAAGAAAGGTATGAAGAAAAAGCCCTAATATCTCACATAAATAATAATGATTCTTGGATCATAGATAGTGGAAGCTCACACCACATGATAGGTGATAAACACAAGTTTGTTAAATTAGAAGACTATGATGGAGGATATGTGAGATTTGGTAATGATGCACCATGTTCAGTGAAAGGTAAAGGATCTATAACACTTCTTGACAATGCTAAATGTGATGATGTATACTGGGTTGAAGGTTTGAAATACAATTTGTTAAGTGTAGCACAACTATACAGTATAGGATACCGAATAGAATTCCAGAAGGGATGTGTCAAAGTTCATGACAAACATGGAAAGTTGGCTACTATCGGGACACAAACAAAAGGTAATACATTTCATCTTGACTCAACTCGGAACAAATGTCTATATGCAAAAATAGAAGATACCTGGTTATGGCATAAAAGGTTTTGTCATGTAAATTTTGATAATCTGATCAAAAGAAGTAAGAAGCACCGAGTAAGAGGTCTACCGAGCTTGGAAAAACCTAAGAATGCTATGTGTCGAGGATGCCAGATGGGTAAGATGACAAGATCAAGCTTTACAAGTAAGTCCTACACTTTTAAAGGAATTTTAGATCTAGTACACACTGATCTTTGTGGTCCCATGAAAGTTCAAAGATATTATGGTGATAAATATTTCATATTATTTGTGGATGATTACTCAAGGATGATGTCAGTTATGCTTTTAAAAGAAAAGTCAAAAGCTTTTCAAATGTTTAAATGGTACAAGGCAAGAGTTGAAAATGAAACAGGAAGACAGCTGAAATGTCTTAGATTTGATAGAGGAGGAGAGTTCACTTCTGATGAATTTAACTTATTCTGCAATGATCATGGTATAAAAAGGAAAGTGTATGCATCGAGAACACCTCAGCAAAATGGGATAGCTGAGAGAAGAAACAAATCAATTGTAGATTGTGCCAAAACCCTGATGATGGAAAAGAGGGTACCTCAAACATTTTGGAGAGAAGCAATTAGCACTGCAGTTTACACCCTGAACCAAGTACAACTGAAGAAAGGAACTATGAAGACACCATATGAAATCTGGTATGACAAGAAACCTAATGTAAGTTATTTTAAAATCTTTGGAAGTAGATGTTATGTTCACAAAGATGACAAAAATGGAAAGTTTGATCAGAAAAGTGAGGAAGGAACATTTCTTAGTTATTCTTCTAGAAGTAAAGCATTTAAATGTCTGATCAAATCATCTAACAAAATAGTAGAAAGTGCAAATGTGAAAATTGATGAATTTGCAGAAAGAAATGATGAAGGAAATTCCAAAGAACCAGAAAATTATGAAGAATTTATTTATGTTCAACCGAGAAGTCCTACCGAAAAAGTTACTGAAGAAAATGAAGATAATATCCAGTTACCGAGTGATGAAGAAGACCATACAGAGCCTACCGAGCCTATATTAGCCAAATATGTCAGAATAAATCATGCATCAAGTCAGATTATAGGAGATAAGGATGATCCAGTGATGACAAGGAAAAAACTGAGACAGAACACATGTTTGATATCTGAATTTGAACCGAGAATAGTAAAAGAGGCATTTAACAATGGAGATTGGGTAAATGCTATGACAGAAGAGATTAATCAAATCAAGAAGAATGAAACATGGACATTGGTCCCAAGACCGAAGGACAAAAATGTAATCGTTACAAAGTGGATTTTCAGAAACAAGCTAAATGAAAAAGGTGAGGTCATTCGGAACAAAGAAAGACTAGTTTGCAAAGGTTATGCTCAAGAAGAAGGAATAGATTATGGTGAAACTTTTGCACCTGTGGCTAGACTTGAGGGAGTAAGAACATTGTTGGCATATGATGCTTTCAAAAATTTCAAGGTATATCAAATGGATGTTAAATCTGCATTTTTGAATGGTATACTAGAAGAAGAAGTTTATATTGAACAGCCTAAAGAATTTGTTGAAGACAAGAGTAAAGATCAAGTATGTAAATTAAACAAAGCTTTATATGGTCTGAAACAAGCACCTAGAGCATGGTATGAGTGACTGCACTCTTACTTAATTAAGATTGGTTTTATAAGAACAAGTGAAAACAACAATATGTACATGAAGAATGATGAGGACAATTGAATACTGATCTCAGCCATATTTGTTGATGATATTATTTTTTGTGGAAATGATTTTCTATGCAAGAACTTTGGAAATGAAATGTGCAAAGAATTTGAGATGTCATTAATCGGTGAGATAAATTATTCTATAGGTTTACAAATACTGCAAATGAAAGATGAGATTTTCATTACTCAATCCAAGTACATAAAGGAAATCTTGAAGAAATTTGAAATGGAGGATTCTAAACCTGAAAGTACTCCTATGACTACTAATTGTAAACTATCAAAGAATGATGAATCTGTATCTGTTGATGAGACACTTTACTGATCTATGATTGGAAAGTTGCAATATGTTGTTCACAACAGGCCAGATATAGCACATGCAGTAGGAATAGTTGCAAGATTTTTTGCAGAGCCCAAAGAAACCCATATGACAACAATCAAGAGAATTTTCAGATACCTGAGAGGCACTGAAGATTATGGCTTATTATATAAAAAGAGGAATGATTTTGATTTAAAAGTTTATACTGATGCTGATTGGGTAGGAAAAATTGATGACAAGAAAAGCACAAGTGGTGGAGCTTTCTTCTTGGGAGATAGACTAGTAAGTTGGCTTATCAAGAAACAAGGATGCATTTCACAATCAACAACCGAAGCTGAATATGTCGCTGTAGCATTGAATTGTACAAATATAGCATGGATCAAGCAACTATTGGAAGGTATAAATGAGAAAGTTATCAAGCCAATAACTATATTCTATGATAATACTAGTGCCATTAACATTTCAAAGAATCTGATAATGCACTCTAAGACAAAACATATCTCTATAAAGTATCATTATCTCAGAGAAGAAGTTCAAGAGAAGAAAGTTGTGCTGGAATATATCAGTTCAAAGGAGCAAATAGCAGACATCTTCACAAAGCCACTACCAAGGGACACTTTTGAGTATCTCAGAAGCAAGTTAGGGGTCCTACCCCTATCTTCTACTCACTAACAAAGTTCAATGAAAGCATCAATTCAATGACTCTATAGAATATTATTTGTGGATTGATGCTGATTTACGCACTTTAGGAGGTTTTCTAAAGGTGTGCAGGAATTAGTGAATAGAGACAGGTTGCTCTGACCGAGACTGAGTTGATACATGTGTAACACAGCAAGGCAAATCACTTCACAGGGGAAGAAACCATGAACTAGTTTTTTTTGGCATTGTTGTCAAAGGGGGAGAAGACTAAACGGAGAAAACATCATAAGACTAATGACAGGGTGAGAGGACTTTAGGAGACAACTCAAGGATAACAAGAAAAGTCTAACAGCAATCTGAATCTGAATCAGTTGGAACAAATCAAGTTGGTACTGCCACTTAAAGTTGGTTTTGCCATCAATGCCAAAGGGGGAGATTGTTGGCATTACAATAGAAAGGAGATTGTTGGCATTTCAATAAGGATATTGAGAAGGTTGTTGGAGATTATTGATGGAACTGAAGAAGGATGATTACTGTCTTAATATTATTGTTTTGTCATTGATGTCAAGAAATTGATTTTCTGATTCAGTATGATGTTGCCATATCTTGAGAAGTATGTATTAGGAGGTCGGTAAGTGACACAGAAAGAATGTGATAATAAAGGGGAGAAATAAGTTATTCAATGGGAAACTATTACCAAGTTAGAAAATGATGAGATCATATTGTTTTGATTGCTTTGATATCCTACACATGTTGTTGATTATAAGTTTAATATTGTATTATGTCACCGAGCAAGGAACCTAGTCGGTAAACCCTAAGGTTATCGATATCAGTTAAAGAAGGCAGAATGTCTACCGAGCAAAGTTCAGTATTAACCGAGTAACAACCGAGTTATAATAGATCGCATTGGATGGATAAAAGCATTATTTAATGAAGGATGTTGATGAGCTAGAGATGAATAAATGATTGGTATGTCGCGCAAGAAGTTTTCGTTAAGGATCTACGGCAATGAAAAATCAAGAGGAAAATCTACAGCACAGATTGAACCACAATAACCTTGTACAAGTTCCTAGGAAGGAATGCAAGTTCCAAGGCAAGGTAAAACATTTTTAGATCAAAGGATTTATTGAACCTAGTCTAGTTTAATGATCTAATGGCTAATATTGATCATGGGAAATGTGATCAAGGAGATTAAGTGGTTAGAAATTGTTTATAAATAAGGAATTGTTGATAAACAATGCATGCAGGCAAATGTATGCACAATGATGCTACAGGATTGTTTACCAAGCTCAGAAGCTTGAAGATCTGATTGAAGAACAGATTAAGAAGCCCAACAAGGGACTAGATAAGTCTTATGACAAGATTGTTTTGAGCAAATAGAATCTTCTTTAGCATTTCAGATGTGAAGTTGCAGATATAATTTATTACTGTTATTTTTTTTGTAGGTGATAGGAAATCTCTTAACCAAGTGGACCTAACAGTCTTATTTGTAAACCCTCTAGCAAGGTGACATTCTAAATGAGTGTTTGAAATCCTTTAACAAGGTCACTTCTAACCAAGTGCAAGACTCTAACAAGTCTGAGGGAAATCCCTTAACCAGGTCACATCTAGCAATGTGTTTGTAATCTTTAACAGGATTCGCTTTTAACCGAGCATACTCTAGAAGGGTATATTTCTTAGTGGGTCTGAAATCCCATAGTGGTTTTTCCCTATTTGGGTTTCCACATTAAATCTGGTGTTATATGTGTTGTGATGTTATCTATTCATAAGTTTGAATGTTTTATAGTTTTGGTTACATATTCTGAAGTATAAGCTACCGAGGTTGAATCAGTTGAATATATTGAACAAGTTAAGTTTTTATGATTCACCCCCCCCCCCCCCTCTCTCATCTTATTAACTATTGGCATCATAACTTTACAAAAATAATTGCCACTTCTTTATCATCATCAAATTTTTGAATAGTATTAAATAAAAAAGAATATAAGGCATGGACACTATTTAGCCTACTATCAACTTTCTCATTCAAATAAGTTAGCACTGAGCTAGCTATATCCTTTTGTTGCCCGGTTGATTGATCTTCTAATTCTTTCAGCTTATTTTCTAATTCAACAATCTTTTCTAAAAGATAAGATTGATTTGGTTCAGTTGATCTTGTAGCTTCAGGCTCATCATCATCATCATCATAGGGGACTAATGACATACCAGCACTTGTATTGAGTTGAACTGCTTCTCCCCGCTAGACCATAGGTGATGACCTAGATGTTGATGGCTCAGATGGCCATGTAAGTGCAAGAAAGGAAACCTTTATTTGTCCCTACTCAAAGAGTTGCACTCTCATTTGCAACCCCACACACCTTTTCTGAGATGCATTGTAATCATTGAAAATCTTATCAAACTTTCTTATCAGCTCCACCTTTTCCAAAGCTTCTCTTTTTGCACTCTCATGTGCCAATTTCGCAACATCAACATTTAACTTTGTAGCCTCTAGACTTCATGTGTCGGATGCTCTTTTTATAATAAGGCTTCCCCTCAAATTGGGGTTCAAGTCACTATTGTTAGGCTTTCTAGGTCCTTCCTCTAGTGCCCATATTGCCAAGGTTGCATAATCATCCACAAAATCTGATCCTTTTAATGCCAACCTTGCTTCTTCTTCTGAATTGAAATGTTGACCCTTTGACTTCTTGATTGTATCAAAAGCCACTGTATCTACTATATCCCATTCTGGTAAGATCGGGACTCCAGCCTGACTTATTATCTTCCTGCCTTCATCAACAATGATTTCCTTAAATTCTTCCATCATCTCATTGTTTACTTCTTCTTGGTTCTCTTGATCTGATATATTTGGCCTTTGGGCCCTTTTCTTCTTCCTTTATACTCCTAAATCTTCATCTTCCATACTAGTTGCAGAAAGGTTGGGCTCCTCAAAAAAGTATCATCTTCTAGGAACTTATCACACACCTCCTTTCTTGCATCTTTAAAAGCTTTACCTTGGAAATCCAAAGGAGTGAGATCCAACTCCAGATTAGGAGGCAAAGAAGGAACATCAAGCTATATTGCTATGAATATATCTTCCTCCATTTATTCTTCATCTGGCCTCAAAGGTGAAAAGGATACAGGTGATGGCGAAGGACTTTTGTTTGAGTCTTCAAGATCAATGATCCTAATTCCTTGAAAAGGTTTGGTTTGTATTTTAGGGGAAGGCTCTGAAATCATCATCTTTTTACCCTTTCTCCTTATTAACCTTCCACTGTCATCGCTACTCTCCTCTTCATCACTCGTTTCTTCTCTTTCTCTTTTTTGAGAAGATTCATGAATAGGCCTCCTTCCTACCATACCACATGCTCTTTGAGACAAAGGAGGTTGTGAGCTTGACTGTTGTCGATCATGAACTTCTTCAAGTTTGGCTATCTTCTCCTTTAAAATCAACTTTAATTCATCGAAATTGTTCATATCAAAGTCTACCTTGGCACAAATTGGGGAAAACTCCTTTAATGGGTCATATTTTGGATCCATCTTTTGGATTGCAGCCCATAATTTTCTGAAGATTATCCACTTTTCTTTCCTCCATTCTTGTATCATGAAATCAAATTCATTTCTGATTATATCCTCAGGAAATTTATGCTCATGGGGCAATAGACTTCCTTTTATTCTTGCTTTGAAAATATTGTAGAACCCCTCAGGACCACTGTGTCTAGCTATACTCACCCCCAAATGATATGGAGCAAAGAATTTATCAAAATTTTCATATCCTCCCTTCAGAATTACAAAATAAGGGATGATAGTGTAATCAGGAAAAATTGTTCCTTTACCCTTTCCTTTTAAATCCATGTCTTGAATGCATCCTATTTGCCGCATTACCTCAGCAAAACCCATTCTCAAAGGAACGTTAAACGGTAGTACATGTGGTCATTCGGAGAAACCATAGATTTTGATAATAGTACTTACAGGATAAGGGATAAAATCCCCCCAATTATGCTCAATCCTGACAAGTGGTAACCTCTCTTTGGGCCTTACAAAATCATGTAATTCTTTGGGAATTCTTGGTGGATTTACTGTCAACTTTTTCCTCAACTTAGAAGCAAAACTGTTATCAAATCTTACAAAGTTGGCCTCCTGTCTATCCCAAGAAATATTTGTGCTCCAAAGTTGCACTGGAATCTACTAGTTATTAATTGTCCTTTTGAGGTTCATGGTACCCTGATAGGGAGGATGCTAGAGAAGTGTTCAACAAGGTTAATTGGGGCTCATGGTTCAATTGGTTTACAAAAGTCTTGTTTGTGACTATTATATATGTTTGCAAAATCAACTTAAGGTTATCATACTAAGCATCTGATGCATTACTTCTCCAACATCCACCCTTTGTGTAGGCTCATACCCTTACTCACTTCACACCTCCTTGATTGAATAAGCTCCAACTTGATGCCCTTCTCTCTAGGCATTTAGATCTACTGCTCTAAGTCAAGGCAAACTCCTCCAAAAGGTTCCAAGAGGTTAGGCAAAAGTTTTGTCTTTGATCATGTACAATTTTATGGTTACTTAAGTATTTTTGCTCTTCTTGCTCAATCCCTTTACTAGGTTACAAACCCCAAAAGTCTTTGTCATGCTGTTAGTAAGGTGGAGGGGTGTCCTTCAATGTCTTTAGATAGTTTTCCCAAAGGTTCCTCAAGTCCTAACAAACTCAAACTAATCGGGTTCTTGGAGAGTGTGTTTTTGCAATCAAAAGGCTTGTAGCCCGTGGAGGGCGAATTGACACTTTTTTGTTCACCCAACCCAATGATGGGAAATTCCTCCAACAAAATTGTCTTGGATGATGTTTTAGAGGTATTAGCTAATATATTTTCATGATTTAGGCCACTGTCAATGCAAAATGAGGAATGTCCACCATTTATGGCACTTTTGTAGGGTTTCAAGAGGGTTTTCAAGTTTGCAATGTTGGATACACAACTCCTTCACAAACCAAGGCCTAAAACTGACTAAGGGAGTCTACCACACCTTGGAGATCACTATTCAAACAATTTCCACTTGTTGTTTTTCCAAACACTTGGCATACTAGCTGTAGAAGATGACAAATTAGTCATTTTCACTGTTTTTCTGACTTTTACTGTCTTTCACTATCTTTGCTGCACATTAGAGGGTTATGAATTCCAAGATGGTTACACCATAGCATGATTAAACCTTAAAAAAAAAATTTAACCCTGCATTGAACAAGTATGGAAAGGTCTTCATGCGTGGAAGGTTACAAAAGACAATTTAATGCCAAAAACCACTTAAATCTCCGAAACAGGGAATCCGCTGCCACAATTGTTTGTTATGATTTTCAAGGGCAAGGTAGCTTCTCATGGAGCTTACACTTGCTTCAAATCACTCATAGGGAAGGTACAGACCATTCTTCAATGTTGAGAACTCAAATGAACTTTGAGAACATTTTGCTCATGATTTCATTCTACTAGACAAATTGCTCACTTAACCTGTCTAATATGATCTCATACAAACTCCTTGTGCATAACCCTCGCCAAATAAGAAAATATTTACACTATACAATCCCTCATCAACTTGACCAAGTTCCTCCATGGGAGCCCAATGAGGTTTTCAGTCAAGTTGATCCATTATGGAGTAAAAACCCTTGATAGGGCAGAGAAGTAACAAAACTGAAATAATTAAACACAACCCTCCTTTCAATGCAAGAACAAAGAGCCAATCACATTAATTACTTGGAATGAACATCTAAAACACTTATCTGCAAGTGTAGTATGGACAAGGACAATTTTGTACGACCTGTTACATCCAAGCAAGTTCAAATTGCCATAAAAACCAGAAAATGCACTTCTTTTATTGAGAATGACTTTTGTTTCACATCTACCAACCCTATACAAGGAAAAGGGTGGTTTATTTAAAGATTTTGTGAGTTGGTTATGAAGTCATGTATGGACATATTGTTGTAGGATTGATTTTGTACATTTATGACTTTAAAAAGACAACTTTTTCACAAGATGAGCAACTTTTGTTGCACAACATGTCATTTTTGATCCCCTTCACTATATAATGCCCCACCAGGAAACCCTGAAGGGTTAAAGCTAAAACACTCAAATGGAGTGTAAATATTTTTTTATATAATAATAATAAGAGTGTTAATATTAAGTCACAACATTAAGATACATTGGAGTTATGTAGCGCATAGATAACACAACGGAAGACTAAACGAACCTAAGGAGTTTTCCCCAGTGTGATTATGTAACTTAACACCTAACTCAACTCACGAAATTAGATCCAATTAAATTGAATAACTTAATTAAATGTTATTACTTGGAACATGGATATGATTTGTTCAGTGAATTAACATTATAGAGAACATAATGAGGCTCATCCATTAGGGTTAAAACATAACTAACCAATAAGTCATAGTACATTTATAGAGGATAAAATGTAAATAGCCTAATGGGTTCATTCATTAAGGTGTAAATGAAATATAACCACATGACTTCATCCAATTAATTTAAATATAGCTAATAAGATGAAATTCATTCATTAAGGATTAAATATGTAAATAACATAATGGAGATCATCCATTGGGGTTAAAATATAACTAACTCGATGAGTTCACCCATTATAGATAAGATAGAGTTAATATGATGTGGTTCATTTATTAAGATTGAAATATAAATAGCTAAATGAGTTTCCCCTTTGTTAGTTCAATTATAGTTATTATGATGAAGTTCATTCATTAAGGTTATAATGTGGATAACCAATTGAGTTTGTCCAATTATCGTTAGAATGGAGCTAATTTGGTGAAGATTATTTATTTAGAATAAAACGTAAATAACTATTTGGATTTCATCCAATTTAGTGAAATTTAACTAATATGACGATGTTCATTTGTTAAGATAAAAAGGTGAGTAACTAACAGAAGTTCATCCATTAGATTTACAATTTAGGTATTATGACAAGTTAATTCCATAATTGATATCCATTCATTATGTTCAAATTACATGCTTTATGACAAGTTAATCCATTAATTGCAACCTAGTGAGTTTCCTCCCATGCTTACTTCTTTTCATTAACATTAACAAAATACTTTTCATGTTCATATCTACAATCTTTTATGATCATAATTACCACATTTAACAAGGGGACTATATACCTACATTCTAAATTTAACTTCATCTAATCTCCATTACACACTTACAAAATACACCCATACATACTAGCACTAAGAATGAAACAAGAGAGACAAAAGCATCACATACCACAGAAATGATCTCGGAGTTCACCCCTAGAGGGCTACATCTCCGGGTTTGCTCAACTGCAAGACCCCTTTGACAATTAATATAGTCAAGGTTACATAAGTTTCATGTCATTTACATCTTGCCTTATAGGCGAACACAACCACTATACAACGACCACTTCGGTCAATAAATACATAAATGATTCCTTCATAGAAGCTGATCCAACTGAACACATCAAAAGAAATTACAAAGGTCTCTTGTCCGATGGTTCCCTAACTAGGGACTTGACCGACTATGACCAAACACAAGCAACCAGACAAATGACAGAGTCTAAACAAACATAACAGGGTCTTGCCATCATTTTAAACTAAGCGAATACTAATAAATTAAACTTGCCATATTTCCATTTGTCTATTTCCCAATGTCGAGGATGAGTAAAACTAACCCATTTATTTTATCAAATGAGATACCATTAACTTACTAATTTTTCCAACGGTACATTATTAAATTTCCGTTATTTCTAATAGCATCTCATTTTAATTTTCAAAAGAAAGATCCAATGATAAAACATTTCATTTTCCAATTACTCCGAAACTTTAGTATTCCACTTCTAAATTTACCAGATGACCTATAACATTAAAATCTGAAAATAATATATCCTTGGATAATATATTATTTTTAAACATCACCAAATAATAATTATATTTTAATTCAAAAATCTCCCATAAAAATATAATTCCCTTGCATATACTAAACAAATACATGATCTAAAGTTATGAATTAGCATATACTTCTCTATGTATATACGTGCCTAAATTAATAAAGCAATGACTAAACAATAATTATTATGTATTTGAAAGTATACTCTAAATTAGGAATCAACAATTAATATATATTTATTAATATATATTATTATAAAAATTATCACAATTAACATATAATTAAATCTATACATTAATTAATAATTAATATATAATATATAACTAATAAAATATATTAATTAAAATTTAATAACATTAAGACATTTTATTTTATTTTATTTTTAAAATCAAAATTTAAATTTAATAAAAAAAAATAAAATTGTTTTAATAGCCACACGGTTTCTGTCATTTCTCAAAAACTCAGAACTTTATTTTTACGAAATTTATAAAGAAATTATAATGCAAAGTCATGAAGAAACCCAAAAATTTTCGTAGAAACCCAGTTTTTAAATTTGGAGATATTGTCGACATTCTAAAACAACATTTTCTGTCATTTCTCAAAAACCCAAATCTCAATCATTCACAGTCACAGATATATATATATTTTTCCAGAATGTTCAAAACAATAAAATGGGGAAATTTTCCACCAAGTTCATGATTTTCCCAAAAAACCAATAGCTTTCAGATAACAAGATTTGCTCAAACACGAAACCATTTAAACATTCTTGAACCCAAAAACAAACAATATTCACAACTAATACTCAAATTTTAAGAGCATTCATGGCTATTTTTAAACTAGCATTTCATGAAGATCCACCAAATACCATTTTTATTTTGATTTAGCAAAGAAACAAAAGGGAAAAACCGGGATCCTACCTTTTTAGCATTCCTGGTAAGATGCGAAGAAGAGCCCCCAACCTGCAGCTGTAGAAATCCATCCTTGCCAAAATCCTCAAATCTCCATCCCCATATTTTTTCTTTTCCAAAAATTCAACAACACCCCAAAATATTTTTCAACCTAGGTTAAATGAATCACATTTTGACCTAATTTTTAATTTCGAAATTTAAGCACTTTTTAAATAAAAAGGAAATAATAATTCTTTTCAACTATTCGAATAATTTAACTTGATTTTCTAATTAAAATTAAAATGCTTCTCTCTTATTAAATTTTTTTAATTTCTCAATATTAATTAAGCCAACATTTATATTTCGCAATATTGACAAGGGTAAATATTTAATTAAATTAATTCCCAAAATCAATCTTTCACACTATATCAAATTTACTTATAAATTAAACTTGCTTTTCTAATAAAAAATGATTTTCTTAAATAAGTAAAATTAGCCTTTTTTCTTTTCCAAAATGCAAAAGAGGTTAAATTAATTATATTTCAAATAACTTAAATATTTTTTATTTTTTTAAAACCCATAAACTAATTAAATTCATTATTTAAAATTAACCATTAAATTGAATTCACTACAACATAAATAAAGCAATCTTTTTAATTAATGATTAATCTCCTAAAAGAAACCTATTTATTTTGATTTCTCAATTACAAATGCGTAAATGAACACATCAAATTAAATTAAATACTTAGGATAGAATACTCCATTCCACCGCATGCAAGGCACACAAACCAAGAAAGTCCACCAATCACACGACATGCAACCCAACGAAAAAGGAACCTGACGGACCACACACAATGCTCACCTGATCATGGCTAAGGCAAGACGAGAGTTTTATGACCACCTAATCCAAATTCTAAGGATAAAGGAGATATACTCCACCCTGCAAATCTCGATGGAGATGAACCTCGCACCTAGGCGGTATAGTACCTGCAATCTCTTGCAACCATGAGTCACGCAAGCATACATATATATACATATTCAATGAAGGCGTTAGCTCGAGATTTATAACAAGAATTAGGGAATAATTACATTTACACAAGCATCGATGCAAAAGCACAATAATAGGTATGCACAATTATTTATATTATCTAATCTACAACATTACATCATGGTTAATCAATCATTCAAGAATGCCACATAGGAAGTCAACCAAGGTCAAACGGGTTTTACAAGGCCGACTAGGGTAGGGGCATTACACACTACACCAACTCTCTTAAACACATAAACATGCTTGAAATCACTTTAAAAACATGTCTCAATGGCTTTCACAGGCATTTCTAAGCCTATAAGGCACTTTTCACAAACTTACCCATTTTTGGCCTAGGAGACAAAACTTGACAACTCAAGACTAAAAAGACAAAACTTGATCTCTCAAGTACAAAAAGAGATCAAAACCACTTGAAAAGACATTCAACAACCTAAAACAACATCACACACCTACCACAAGACATTACAAACATGAAAGCATGAAATATTCAAAAAGGAGAGTTTTTAGTCAACTAGGTGCTCCTGCACCATACCCTCAAAGTAATATGTATTCCTAAATAGGAACATATACATGAGTAAGGAATACCAAAAAAATTTAGCACCAGCCACTTCATTCTTAATATCTTGTAACCCCTCATGAATCTTTTCTTCAAGGGAAGGGGCAAATTCGAAAACTAATGTATAATCTGGATGTTGTATTTTCATGTCCATGTACATAAAATCAGGTGGCATCACTGTAATTGGATGAAAACCCAATATTTGGCATAGAGAAAAGAAGGTAGCCTGAAAGTAGGGAGAAAAAGCACCAATTGGGAATGGCTCCTCTGAGCTAGGGCCGATATGGTATGTTGTACTCCTTGCTCTAGCCAAATGCATTGGAAAGAAATTATTTCTAATGAATTCCCTCATCTTATAGTACTCTGCCTTTTTCTCATTCAAATCTATCTGCACCAGGCTCACAGATGGTTCATACAAGCCAAAAACTTCCTGGAATTCTTCCCTTCTGATAATCAATAAAATCTCTCCTTCATTTCCCCTAATAACCCTCGAGACAGGGTCATATCTGTTTGCAATAGCTTTGAGTAGGTCAACGTCCATGAAGACACCTGACACTAATAACTTACCCAGATCATACTACCAGGGACTGGATAATGGGGAATGAAAATCCCTTTGTCCATACCACAGTTTGAACATTTCTAGTCTAGTCATCGGTATACTAATGTCCGCTAAGCAGAATGCTTTATCGGTTAACCCTTCCCCTAGGGTTTTTCCACTCACAAATCTCTGCCCCTATTGTCTATCATTTGTTGAGGGGTTTTTCCACTCACAAATTTCACTCTTCTTTGTTTAGCTCTTGACACTAGAACAATTGAAATTATTTTATTACAACTTCATGCACAATTTATAACATCAAATCGCTTCAAGAATAGATGAAGGAGCTCAAACAAACTTACTGTTTCAATTTCACCAGAGAGATGGCAATTCTGTGTTACAAAGAGTCGTTTCAAACTTCTTCAGTAGTAGGAATATATTTTGGATCGCTATGAAATCATTTACAAATAAAGAACAACTTTTGAAAGTACTTTTATTACTACCTAGAATGAGACACAAATGTCTCATCCGCCATTACTACTCGCGTGAGTGAAAAAATGGCTCTTAACTTGCATTTGAAAAGTTTAAAACCTGAGCGTCGATCATCCTCCAAGTTGGCAAATATTATGAACCAAACCATTTAATCTAATAGTTATTATCCAATATGGCAAGCAGGTCCATCCTTGTCATGACGTGGCACATCCAACTCATCGCCTATTTCACCACCTTTAGTGACCCCACCATTGGCTTTTCCTGGCTCGCTTTGGACATGTGGCATCATCTCATGATGTCGCAAACCATAATTTCCTCGCATCTTTTGATCCTGGGACCATGGAAACCATTGGATCTACTCTTTGTTTACCTTCTATCTGCACCGGTCACTTGACAAAGGCCACTAACTCCCAATCATTTCTTTGACCGCAATTAAAACATTATCGCTTGATATAAGAACGTGTAGAAATATTTATTTCTAGTCACTCGGGTTTTAACCATTGGGAACCGATAACATCAAACATTATGAAAGTTCAAACCGCCAGCTCACCTTTTTCTGCCAAGCATACATGGCATCATCTCATGATGTCATGGTCTTTATCATCCTTGCACTTTCAACCACAGGGAAGCACGGACCGTCAGATCTGTCTTGTCTTTAGCAACCGACCGAAATATTTAGGAATTTCGAACTTAGGAAAATTATGGGCGCAGGCACAAATATTAAAAGGAGACCGACTATAGGGAAAACTTTATGCAACTTAGGAAAATCATTTTATAAACCAGTCTAACGCAACTTATCACTTGGGGAATAAAATGGCCCCACCAATGGAATACAACCCTCGGCCTTAAGCGAGAAAAAGGTAATGACAAAATATAAAAAGGCCCAAAGATTTTCTTTTATACCAAGACTTAACAGAAAGTCACAACCCCTAAAGCCCTAAACCCTGAAAAACTTGACAAAGGGCATAATAAAACCAAAATGATCAAAATTTTGCAAGACATAATTTTAGGTCCTATCAAAGCCTATAAATGTTCAACCACAAATCTCAAAAAAATCAGTAGAAATGTTTGATGGAGCATTTGTTAGAGCTGGAACACTTGCAAAAGAAACCGAAGACAAAGACATTCTTAGTTGGTTGTACAAATATGAAAATGAAACCATAGCAATAGCTGTAGAAGTTAATATTCCCATAGAGCAATATGGAAATGGTTATAAGATCATGCAAAAAATGGGATATGAAGGAAAAGGACCAATTGGTAAGTGACAAGAAGGTATTTCAAAACATATTTGTCCTTACTCATAATCTAAAGAAGATAAATGAGGACTTGGATATCCAAAATCAAAGCAAAAACAACACAATTATCAACATCCAAGGTGGAGAAAGAAAGCAGTCCCTAAAGAAAAACCATGGCAAGAAAAGCTACACCAAGTAGCAAAAATAGTAGCCAACAAACAAAAACAAGAAGAATATGAGAAACAATAGGAAGAACTTGCAATCAAACGAGAAGAAGAATCTTGTAAACAAGTTCAAGGAATGAAAACAAGTGTTGAATCTGATCAAGATCTTCCAAAAGCAGTGAAAGAACAGATGGCCAAAATCAGAGAACTTTTCACACCGTATAATATTCCTGTTAGATATAGTGGTGTAATCCTAGACAATGGTTCAGAGACAAATTCAAATGAATATGAATGGGGTCCAGATCTATCATCTGGTGTATCAAGTGAAGAAAAGGATGAAGAACAAGCAGTTATTACAAATCAAGACTCATCTTTCACAAAACAAAGAATAGAATTGGAAAGAAGACACGAAGAAATCACAATTCAGAGGAAAGAGGCATATGCAAAACAACAAAAGAAAGAGGATGAAAAAGAACAAGAAGTAACACCACAAGAAACACAAAAAGTTATTGATCAAATATCAGAAGATCAACCAAATATCAGATTTCTCTCAAATGTTGAGCAAGACATACCAAGGTATGGAAGAACCATGGAAGAACTATTAGATAGTCAAGTAGGATTGACTATTAGTCCAGAAGAAGCTGAGTTCGAGAGAAGATGAAGGATAGCAAAAGAATCCTCTATGTCAGGTGCACAAGTATGTCAACTTCAAAATATAAATGAATCTATTGAAATTAATCAAGAAGGAAGTTGCATATTAAATATATATGTGTTTATATAATCCATTCGTTTGAGGGATAAACATCAGATGAAGAGTCACTTGATTATGAATCACAAAATACCAATCCTGATTTTGTTAGAGCTTATTAGAGAGCACTTGGGAGAGACTATCCTCAAGAGAGTTCTATCTATGACATTACCTACTCTATGCCAAATTATGACTATTATGTCATGAACCTTGAAGCACCTAACAATGACGATGACTATGACTTACCCCTACTTCATCCAGAACTAATTGATTGGGATAACCTAGAAAACCTTGAATTGGATTTCTTTTCCAATGACCATGACTTAGTTGTATATCTTAATGCTATCAAACCCATAACATCTAAGATATATTCCATCACGAAATCAAGTAACGCTTCTTGCAGTCAGGAGAATGCCAAACTTTCCAGTCGCAAAATTGAAATAAAAAAAAGGAAAAAGACCTAGTGTTAAAAACCATTTCATGCCAACACTAGATCAATCAAAAGGAAAAATAAAGCATGTATTTGACAGTGAAAACCTCTTTGAGGCGCCAGAAGATGGAAATTTTGACATCCTCCCTACATATTTTTAGGAGAGACCTACTATTCTAATAGAGCCAATAGAAGCAATAAACATTGGCACAACAAAGGATCCCCAGATACTTCATCCTGTTGCATCATTATCAAATGAAGAAAGGAAAGAATACATAGAATTCTTCAAACAAAGACAGATAAATTTTGCTTCATCCTATGCAAACATGTCAGGATTTGATCCAAATCTTATCATGCATTATCTCAATGTGGATCTAAAAGCAAAACCAGTTAAACAAAATCTAAGGAAGATGCATCCACACATCACTTTCCTTGTAAAATTTGAGCTAAAGAATCTATTGGATGTGGGTTTCATAAGACCTATTGCCTATCCAGAATGGGTTTCAAGCATTGTGCCAGTGTCAAAGCCAAATAAAAGCATAAGAGTCTGCACCAATTTCATAGATTTGAACAAGGCATATCCCAAAGATGATTTTCCACTACCCAACGTTCATATAATTGTACTTATCAGTAGGACATGAGATGTTTTCATTAATGGATGGATTCTCGGGGTATAATCAAATAAGAATTTCCCCTAAAGATCAAGAAAAGACAGCATTCACCTATGCATGGGGTACTTACTACTAAAATGTTATGCCATTTGGGCTTAAGAATGTAGGAGCACCTTATCAAAGAGCCATGACATCAATTTTCATGATATGATGCATACATTTATGGAAGATTATGTAGATGATATACTTGCAAAATATCATACAAGGAAAGAACATTTGAACATCTTGGGCAAGATCTTTGACGGGCTTGAACAATATCAGTTAAGATTGAATCCAAAGAAATGTGCATTTGGAGTAACCTCTGTAAAACTTCTTGGGTACATTATATCAGCTCATGGAATTGAACTAGATCTAGAAAAGGTCAAATCTATCATGGAAATTGAGTTGCCTAGAAATATAAGTCAATTGCATTCTCTATAAGGGAGATTGCAACCAATCAGAAGATTTGTCTCTCAATTAGCAGATAGATGTCATCCATTCACTCATCTTTTACATAAGGATGTTCCATTCAAATGGGATTAGAAGTGCAAAAAATCTTTTATATAAATCAAAGAATATATGATGAATCCTCTAGTTCTTGTATCACCAATCAAAGGGAAACCATTGTTGCTTTACATCTCATCAACAAATGTATCACTAGGAGCTCTTTTAGCACAACATGATGAAGAAGGGACAGAAAGAGTAGTGTATTACATCAGTAGAACACTTATAGGCTATAAATTTAACTATACATCAGTTGAGAAGACATGCCTAGCAGTTGTATTCGCAACTCAAAAATTATGACATTATATGCTGACTCATTCTATGAAACTGATAGCAAAAATAGATCCACTAAAGTATTTGTTGAACAAGTCAACTTTGACAAGCAGATTGGAAAAATGTGTTATGGTACTAAGTGAGTTTGATATAAAATATGTTGATCAAAAATATATCAAACGAAAGGTCAGTGCTGATCAATTGGTTGAAGCACCCTTACAAGATGACACACCATTGCACATTGTATTTCCTGATGCAGACATTCTGACAATAAGCACAAAGTTTTGGGTGTTGTACTTTGATGATTCATTTACACAATATGAATCGGGCACTAGAATTTTGTTCAGCATGCCTCAGGGACACACAATTACAAAATCATATAGATTTCAGTTTCCATGCACAAACAATACTGCAGAATATGAAGCATTGACTATTGGGCTCAAAATAGCTATTGAATGGAAAATTAAGGAATTGCATGTTTATGGTGATTCACAACTTATAATCAACCAAATAAATGATGATTATCAAACTAAAGATGACAAGCTCATGCCTTACAAACAGTTGGTGGAAGAGTTT
Source organism: Cryptomeria japonica (assembly GCF_030272615.1). NCBI lineage: Eukaryota > Viridiplantae > Streptophyta > Pinopsida > Cupressales > Cupressaceae > Cryptomeria > Cryptomeria japonica. Next base: position 467,023,722 of record NC_081407.1, read on the forward strand.
AAAGAACATTTTGAATAAGTATCATTCACTCAGATCCCAAGAAATGAGAATAAAGTAGCAGATGCAATGACTACAATAGCATCTCTTTTGAAGAATTAGGAGAATCAACAACATTATGAGTTCCTAGTGGAAGATATCTTGAAACCTGCCATTGAATCCTAAAATACTCACATAATTAGCCATATATCTGGAACTTATCAATCCTTATACGGACAAACTTATCAATACTTAAAAGAGAATATCCTTCCTCCTGACCTATCCTGCAATCAAAGAAGAAATTTTATTCACTAGTCATCCCGCTATACTATTACTATTGATACCTTATATAGGTGAGGTCTAGATAGCACTCTATTGATATGTCTCAAACAAAAAGAATCTGAGAAAGTTTTTAAGGAAGTTCACGCAGGTATTTGTGGCACACACTCAAGTGGATTACTTATTTGTTTGGGTTACTATTGGCCTACTATGGAGAGAGATTCATTTACATATACTAAGAAATGCAAACAATGCTAGATCCATGGGAATCTCATCCACGCATCAACACAAGAATTGCATCCTATGGAAGGATCATGGCCATTCTCCTAATGGGGTCTTGATTTGCTAGGTAAGATAAATTCATCATCCTCTAATGGACACAATTTCATTCTAACTGCTACTAAGTATTTCACGAAATGAATTGAAGCAATACCTTTAATGAAAGTGACAGAAAAACAAATATCATCATTCATCTTGAATTATATAATATGTCGCTATGGAGTCCTTATGACCATTATCACCAATAATGGATGACCATTTAAGAATCAAGATGTGAAGGAACTATGTGAGAAATTCCATATCCAACATAGGTTTTCTAAACCATATTATCCACAAGGAAATGGTCAATCTGAAGCATCAAATAAAACAATCTTGAAAATCCTGAAGAAAGTAGTCAATGAAGCTGGTAAAGATTGACACATTCAGCTAAATCCTGCTCTTTGGGCATACCAAACCAGCATTCGCACACCAATGGGGGGAACTCCATATTGCTTAGTTTATGGATCAAAAGCCATATTACCAGTAGAAGTAGAGATACCTTCTCTACGAGTTTCCTTGAAAGGTATTATACCAGAAGAAGAAGGACGAGTCTCTAGATTTCAAGAACTTGAGATGATTCAAGAACATCGCCAAAATGCAATAGATCATTTGAAGGCATATCAATAGAGAATGGTGAGAAGTTATAATCACAGAGTCAAGCCACACATTTTTCAGATTGGAGATATAGTTCTAAGGGAGAATCCAAGAAATCAACAAGACTGAGAAAAGGGGGGAAAATTTAAACCAAATTGGCTAGGTCCTTTTGTCATAGTAGCAGCATATGGCTCAGGAGCATACAAGTTATCTACCTTTGAAGGTGATTGGTTTGATGAACCTATCAATTCCATCTATCTCAAGAAATTCTATGCTTGAGATATAAAGTCCTGAATAAATCAGTAAAAAGCATATAAAGTCCTAAAGAAACCAGTAAAAATCAGAAAACCAGAAAATCCCTAGAAAGCATAAAACAGCAAAAATAGAAAAAAGAAAAAAATCAAAATATGAAAAAAATACAATAAATTTAAACAGTGAAAACCTGGTAAACAAGTGCTATCTAAAAGTGAGTTCTTCCATCTATGAGATTGCTTTGCGCACCTATTCACTCCATCCTATCACATATATCACTTCCATCTATCCTAGGTCATCCATTTCATCTTTTGCATCCATTGTTTTGAACCATTAGCAGGAAATATGCAACTTACAAACAATTATCAATCTTTGACATATTTATCATACTCATTGTCTTAGATTTTATTAGAATGAATCATATCTACATTTTATCCCACCATGGTTTGGATCTTGATCAATTCATACATCCATAATAAAGTTTTGTTTCCGCTGGGGGCAAAATCCTAATTCCTTTTGCTAAGGTGATCGTTTAAATATTTGAAAATCCAAAACATTCAGAAAACTTAGAAAAACAAAAAAAAACATCTAGGATTTTGAAACAAATAATGAGAAACAAAGCAACAAATATCAAGGCCTTTTATAACAACTAAATCGTGAAACTCAGAAAATAAAGATTCAACCAGAAAGTAACTAAATATTATCAAGGATTATTGATCAAGATGACTATATCAGTTAATGACCATGAGAACATATGAATGACATACAATATTCAGTGTTTATATCTTGATTTATTGCTAATCTTGTACTCTATGCGACTCAAGGATGTCCATGACTAGAGAATCTATGATGGGGCATGATTATTTTCTTTGTTTGTTGTATGTGGTTTATCTCTTATTAAGGTATGTACTTATCTAAGGATATGATCGGCAAAAGATCAAGGAGGATGTTTCAAGTCATGCATGAAAGGGGATAATCTTTGTCTGTTCTGCAAGAAATACTCAAATCAGCTTGATTCATTATATCAAGTTGCTTGTATAAACTTGCTATATCAAAATCTATGTAAGAAATACTCAGGTCGGCTTGAATCATTATGTCAAGTTGCTTGTATTTTATTACAACATTTTAAAGCTCAATGATGAAATCAAGCACTATTATAAGGCAACATATGAAGAATGGAAGTATCATTTTAGTTAGATCATTTTAGATTAGCTCATTATGCATCTGCATTATAAGAATGTATTGTCAGTTGCATTATAAGCATTTCATTTCATTTAGAGATCAATGATCATAAATAAAGATTGAGTATACTTGGACAAACAAAAACAATTTGCATTTGATCATTGTAGGTTCATTCAACTTTAGAATCATTTAAGTTATTATCATTCATTTCATTTAGTTGCATTCAATCATTGCATTAGTTTACATTCCATTAAGTGCATTTCATTGATCATGTAGTATATCATCATTATTATTTGCATTAGGATCATTATCATTGTAAGTTCATTTTTTTAAAGTCATTTAGTTGCATATTTGCACTTAGATTCATTATAATCATAAGCATTACATATAAAAATCCATAAATTACATTTCATAATCATCATTTTTATATCATCAAAATCAAAGACATTTCATATAGATCATTTGCATTTCAAACCATTATATACACTTTAAAAATAAAAAATCAGCATTCATTTGCATTTGCATCATTTAAGTTAGTAACCATTAAAGTGCATCCATGATCATCAAAATAAAAAATAAAAAGCATTTTTATTTTCATCATCATTGCATCATATAGAGCATCATCATCATATAAAATAAAGGAAATAAAAGATCATCAAAACATAATATGAATCAAAGTACATAGATCATCATCATATAGAGTCCATGTCTTCATATAGATCATCATGAAACAATAAAAAGTCCAAGTATACAATGATATCAGATCAATAATAAAATGAAAGTGTTTGATCAATATAAATCACATCTACAAGTCAAGGTTGTCATGTGCCACTACCACCTGACTTTGTCTGTCTTTGTTGTTGTGGGCGAGAAGATCCTCCAGATGGTTGTCCCCCCGATCACCACTCCTCGTAGGAGGTCCCATGATCCCACCGTTGCTAGTATCCATCCTCACAGTAGTATGATAGCTACCTGCTCTCTTACTCTCTATAACTAAATCCTCATATAATTGTTGCAAGTGTGATGTCTCCTTCCCAGCTCGAAATAGTACTCTGATGGTATCGGTTGAGAGAGTGTCAGATCCAACCTACTGAATGTGATCAAGAAGGGCCTGAGTATCATGTTGTCTCCTAATAGCCTTGTCTCTCTCTGTCATAAGTGTTTGCACCTATGCCCTAAGTTGATCTATATGTGCTCTGAGATCATCCAAGGTCTCTTACTTTGGCACATCCTACTGAGGTGCATCATGAATCCTCTCATCTCCACCTCCCTCTCCACCTGCTGGAATCTCAACCCGAGTAGCCCTCAAGACCCATCATCTAATGAGAGGAACATGATCCTCTGAATCCTCCTCCTCTCCATCATGAGTTGCAATAGCCCTAGGATCTGGTTGAATCTGACCAAAATCAATGCCTCTCTCATAGGCCCTATCCAATCTTGTGCTTCTGCCTCCTCCTGTAGAGGGTAATCCTCTCACTAATCTCATACCTTTCCTACTTGTATCCCTCCCAATTCATCCTGCATCTCTCCCTCCTATGGGAAGTGGTCTCCCGACCCTACCAACCGGTCCAAAAGGTCCTCCATAGACTCTCAATCGACCTCCTCTTCATCCAAGTCTCCTACCGCCTCCATCTCCTCCCTCATCTCCCTCATCTTCGGCCTCTCGAGAAGCTCTAAGCTCTTGTCTTTGTCTTCATCTGAATCATCCTCCTCATCTCCTGAGCTAGGAGGAGGGTTTGCTGGATCAATAATCCAAGGAAAAGGGTGTGCAAGCATGTACTGAGCATAATCCATAGTCACCCCATGATCTAAAATGTGTAATCTCAAATCATAAGCTACCCTAGGAGCAGCCAAAAACTCTGCGCGTGCTATCTCAAAAGACAAAGAAGATCCCCAATCTCACCTATCCTTGTACCATCGTGCATACATGGCAGCACCAATAGGCATGTGTTGAATGATACCAAACTGTCTCAAAATATGACTAATCAACTATCGCTCAACAATGTATGGAGTACGACCAATCAAATATCTACTCAACAAAATATATGGTAACATCCGTGCATCATCCATCCATGGCTCACAATCGATGTAGAGTCTCCAAATGATGTTATCCAATGAATCCAGAACCAAGTGCCAATACTCTATCTTACCCATCTTATGTTGAGTAAGGATACCTGCATATAAATAGACATATGGCTGCCTATCACCATGAACTCTATGATGGATAGGCCGAGTAACAACAATGTGTTCCTAGCACTAGATCTGAAAAAGTGTACATCCTGTAAACAGACTAGCACCATCATCAAAGACAACTTGATGAAGATCATGATACAAATGAGCAAGCATCCAAACACCGCATGCATATCGAGTTTTATGTTGCATCATGCTCTGTAGAATCTCACCCCAACCAACAACGCAACCTCATGATCTCCTATTTAGATAGATGAATCCGCCAATCAATCCTACAAGAATAACTAGGAGAGTCTCGTAGTACATGATCATATCCTCCCATTAGATCTCTCCTCTGAAAATGCTCTCATCACCAAATATGGCTCTACAAGCCTCTGTCCCTCCAAGATCCTGAAAATCATACTGGACTAACTCACCAGTCATGGGGATGTGTAGAATCTTGTAGACATCCTTGAGTGTCACAGTAATCTCACCAATGGGCAGGTGGAAAGTGTTATGCTCGCTATGCCATCTCTCTACTAAGGTAGTCAACAAACCCCTATTATGGGTAATATCAGGCATGTACAACAAATGACATAATATGTGGGCATATATATGTCTAATCTCAGCTTGTGTAAGCTATGGCGCATGGCCGGGAATTTTTCTTGACATTGGAGAACATCAAGTTTCTCCTATTTAACAAGAGAATTTGATCTTTATTAATTATCTATCTATAAAATCCAAATAGATCTCTAATCCATCAAAATATCAATCACATCAACAATCGATCAAATCTTTTCTACAAAGAAAATCAGGTTATCAAATCAACTTTTAAAATCATCACAAATATTTTTCTATCAATCACTAAGTTTAGTTAACTCTATAAAGCTCTTTATCAAAGACTAAATCGGTCTCTTAGAGCTAATCTATCAATCTACCAATCAAATCAATCAATCATTTATCCTATCAATCAAAATTATCAAATTCTCTATCATCAGACATCAATCAGCATACCTATCTATCAAATTCACACATCCAAATATCAATTCAAATCGTCTAAATGAATTTTAACATAGCAAAATCAAACAAATTCATTTTTTTCACCAAATGCGTGAATCCTCAAAACAAAAGCGCTATTCTATTAGGCACAGGCACTAAAACACACAAATGTGTGAACCCACATAACGAAAGCGCTAACAAACGACACAAAAGCATGAAAACAATCATTTGCACTAACATACCTAACAAAAGCACTAAACATGCATAAGTGTCAACATTTCTAACAAAAGTGTGAACATGCAAATAAAATATGCTAAACTATCAAAAGCGCTAACATAAAATGCATAAGCGCTAACATTGGAGACAAAAGCGCTAAAACGAAATGCCCAAAATAGAAAAAAAAATCAAAATAGCCTCACACGTGTCGAAAAACAAGGAAATTGGTATGGAAAGTTGCAAACAACCTTGGGATAAAGTACATATCAGATAAGCATACTCAGGAGGTCGATGATAACTTCGTACATGCTCAAATTGATGGTTCTCGAATGGGATAACCATTCTACCAGCTCTACAAGAAAATTATTTTCACTCCACAAGCTGACAAGGATGCAAATGAGGATAAAATTAACCTAGGTTAATTTTATAATTACCATTTGAAAGGGTAATTAATGCTTTTAAGTGGAGCAATTTTATTTATTTTTCACAAATAAATTTAATTGAAGGACCTTTTCAATTATCGTGAGATCAATCGCTTATCCAAAATTTTCAACAATTTCACGATCAATCTCCCGAGGGGGCACACAATCAGGATTTTTATCTCCATCAGGAGCATTATCAAGACTTGATTTAATCTTTGAAACAATGTTGACTCAACATCATTTCAAAGAGGGGCAAAATGTATACACATAAAATTGGCTATGAGCAATTAAATAAATATTTTATATTTATTTAATAATTATTCTTCTATTAAATAGTTAATTTGAAAATATTAATTTATTTAATTCATTTCATGTCCTATTAATTAATTTAATTGAAATATTTTATTAATTAATTTGTTATATCCTTTTCTTCTAATCAATTAATTAAATATCTAATACTTAATTATTCTTCTATCCTATAGTCTCAAATATTAAATAATTTCTTAATTATTTAATCCCTTTTCCAACTCACCTTCCATCTCCACTTCATCTTTCCTTTGCCAACTCATCCATCATGTGGCTAAATTAATTCAATAAAATTAAAATAAATAAAATCATTAATTAGCCACTTAACTCCAACTTCCAAAATAAATGAAATATTGTGTACGTACAAATATTTCCTAACCTTCTTCTATATTCTCTCCAACATCCCTATATCTTAGGAGGACTTGAGTCCACTTGTCTTCTCATTCCTACATCTTCTCCAACTATCCTATATCCTCTCAAGTCTTCAACTCGGTCAAGGTGAGATGAGTGACACTTGTCTTCTCCTTCCCCCTTTCTCTCAACCTTCAACTTCTTGCTTATAGCCTGTTGGCTTGATGATGATTTTTGTAATGGATGACTTTATGTGTTGTCATTTATGGCACATACACACACACACACACACATGTTCATATTATCGTAGTCATCTTAGTTAAGACAAACTGGTACTACTCCTAAGTCTTTGTATTCCAAACCGGTATCATTTGTATAGAGAAGTCTAAACCAACATGAAGGTGTCTAAATCGATATATGTAGAAAACTGATATATGCAGGAATGGTAATTGGTTTTGGTCAATTCCACTAACACCAGTTTGGAGATACAAGAGAGATCAACAAGGAGGTGAATGAAGGACAATCAGTCTATGAGTTGGAAGTGGTTAATACTCAATCGGTATTGGTGATCCAACCGCTTTCACTGATTGTGTGATGAGTTATCTCTAACCAAAATTTTTGGTGGTGATCTGTGATGTGTTGGCAATGATCTGTGATGTTTTATGGTAGATTGTCCAGATACATTGAACTTAGGAATTTGTGATGAGGTTCTTGAGCCGATATGAAATCTAATGTCCATAAAAAGACATTGTGATGAGCTATTTTGCAATACGAGATACAAGTGATGAGTTGATGCGATTTATTGAAGGAGTTGCAGAGTATTCGGTGATGCAGTATTAAGTGAGCGGAAGAGGATATATATAAGAAAGATGTGCTATTTCTAGATCATACCACCTATTATTTTCTAATCACTACAACAGTTAAATCCCCTAACCGGGTAAGCTCTAACAAGCTTCATTGTACAAATCCTCTAACCGGGTGATCCATTAGTTTGGATTTGAAATCCTCTACCGAGGTTACTCCTAACAAGGTATTACCTTTAACCAGGTATAGCTCCTAATAGGGTCTTGGGATCTTTAACAGGATTCACTCCTAACAGAGCACTTTGTAGACCCTAACCGGTCAGTTACCTATATCTACAGATAGTTAACTTGTGAGTCCCATCTCACCGTGGTTTTTCCCAGTTGGGTTTTCCACATATAAACACTTGTGTTATGGTGAATGTTTTACTTGTTGTGGATGCTTTCATAACACTTTGGATTGTATGAAAAGCCTTAAGTAAACTAATTAATTATTTTTGTCGATCTGGGTTTAAGGTGTTATTGTTTTTGCTATCACTGATTCACCCCCCCCCTCTCAGTGATTTATAAGTCTATCAATTGGTATCAGAGCCTAACTTCCTTAAGGCATAATCTCTTGGAAGGAAACCCTAAATCCATTATGGGGGATATGAGTTATAGAGAGATGGCTACAGTGCTTGATGCAACTAGCAAAGAGCTTGAAACCATGAGAGGCAGATTTAAAGCTTCACAAGTTAAAAGGAGAGAACTGACTAAGCAACTATTGGAGATCTCTGACAATAGTTCTTCAGATGAGACCAACATTGATGCATTGGCTGAAGAAGTGAAGAAATTGAATGGTGAAAAGCTAAATCTGAGGAGAGAACTTGAATCCCTAACAATCCGTATGAGTCAAGAACTTGAAGCAAGGAGGGCAGCTGAAGACCTGATCAAAGAGAAAGATCATGAGATTTATAAGATCAAGTAGGAGAATGCAGATTTGCATGAACATTGGCATGAGGAGAAGGAAGAGAAAGAAGCATTACAGTTAGATCTTGAAATGGCAATGTCTCTTAGAGAGACTCTTACAAAGCATAGTGAAGATCTTACCAAAGAGCTTACTAAGGCTAATGAGAAACTTGAAAAAATCAATAAGAGTTCCTCTATGCTAGATGAGCAGATCCAATCTCAGAGGATGAAAGGTGACACATCTAGATTAGGATTCAATACATCTAAGAAAGGAGAATCTTCTAGTACCAAGAGCAACATGCACAAAGGTAAAACTGCTCCTAAGGCTAAGAAACCTACCGGTAAGAAAGCTTTTAAACCTGTTTTCTTTATCTGTCACAAACCTAGACATACTGCTAATGTGTGTAAAAGCAGATCTAATGAGAACACAGGCTATAATGCTAACACTAGATATGTGTCTAGAAGATTTGAAGGTCATTGTTACACATTCAATATGTATGGACATGAATCAGTTGAATGCAGATATGGAGAGAACAATCTGGCACAACACATGAATTCAAGACCTATCGGTGATTGGAGAAGGACCTATGACAACCGGAGAAACATGAACTGGAAAAAACCCTATGTCAACCGGTCCAGTCCATATGAGATGGAGAAGGTAAAAAATGTGATTTGCACAATTTTCAATAAGTATGGACATGTGGCTATGAACTGCAGGAGGAGAACTGGAAGAGGTAATGCAGGACCTTGGAGAAGATCTGGGATGTGCTACTATCATTGTCACAAACCGGGACACATGGCTAAGTTTTGTAGAGAAAAGAAGAACCAACCGGTAAACCACTCTGAAGATTAGGAAGGAAATCAAAAGGTTGAGGTTGAAGAAACTAGAGCAAAGATGAATAAAATATGGAAGAAGAAAAGTGAGGACAAGCCAGTAGAAGAATCGAACCCTTCACCTAGTGTGGAGAATCCTGCATCGATGAACTGAGCTTTTCAACAAGCCTAAGGGGAGCATAGTGGTAAATCTACTTTCGGACCCCTTGAAGAGTATATGGTAAGAGAGTTTTGCATTCCGAGTTGTAATGTGAGAATTTTTATATTATTACCTATCGGTTTTCTAAGGATTACCAACCGGTTATATACCTATCGGTATACGCAAGTTTTGTTAAGCGGTATATTAGGGTTTGTTACCCTATTGGTTGTGCAATTAATGTAGTGGGTGAGTTTATAAAGGAAATTTTTGCTAAGTTATTTTTACCCTAATTGCATTTTGAAGAAGCGTTTTGAGCACTTGCAGAGAAAAACAAAGCATTGTCAATTGATTGTGAATGAATTTGTTCTACGGATCAAAAGTTAAATCGGATTCGAAGATTAGGAAAGGCGAAATGGGTGTGCATACGAGAGATCAACCGGAAATCTTGCCTGCATGAAGGGAATAAGGTATTATTTTTTGTTAATCTCTCTCAAATCAAGATTATTTGGTATGGCATCGTCGTCTGCACCAGCACAGAGTCTTATGATTACTGCTAAAGCTATGGACTCTATGGAATCAGATAAAATAGAATCTTATAATGCATTGTCTCAAGTTTCGCAAGGTGTTTTGATCAAAGATGATTTATCCAGTTATATAGACTGTAAAATTGAGGATCTAGGATCACTGTCAATCTATTCACAACTCAAATCTTTGTGTGATAAGAGCGGGAAAATCAAACCCGAATATATTAAGGTTTATGAAAAGGGTTTTCATAATGCGAATTATTTTCTTGAAGATTTTGAGGAAGAGCATGTTAGGATTATCCTTAGTCATGTACATGGAGGGAATATCTATCTTGACAAGTCAGACACAATCACAAAGGAAGCTAATCATGCAGTGACTAGTTTCTATCAAATCGGTGAAGTGCCAAAATTGAGGATAATTTCAAAAGAGACTATGATTGCACTAACATAGACCACTGTTGACGGTCATGCTATATCAATCAACAACATTGCAAATCCATCAGTGAGATTTGCAACTATGGTTATTGGCTATCAGATATTCCATTCCAGCAAGATGAATAGTGTACCATCTGTTGTTGTGCATACCGCCTAAAGGATGACGGTAGACAATGCAGATTATGATTTATGTGAGGCAATGAGAAGTCAATTGATGTTGAACTTAAAATCAATTAAGAATAAAAATAGTCAAAAGTTTAAATATGGTCAACTATTGATTGGTCTATTTTTCTACTTTCAGAATTTCATACCAGGAATTGGTGATATTCAATGGTCCAAGGACACACTGGTTACATCCCAAATCAAAAATAGCATTAAGGTTGCGAAGAACACATTTCCTGTTGCCATGAATAGATATTTTAATGAGTTTCAAAAGAAGATGAGCATGAGATTAAGGCTATCTGATGAAGTGGTGAAACACTTTGAAAAAGACATATGTTTCACTGTAACCACTGACTTTTGCCTTATGGAGGTCGTTGAACCTAGAGAAGAAGAGATGGAAGAAATGAGATATGAAGTCAGCTATGACTTATTAATCAGTTATGCCAACAACCTTTTGGCATCTCCTAAGGATAAAAAGAAGAAAAGAATGGTTACTTACCAGGAAAGGATTTCACCTACTCAACCCAATAGTACCAAAGAGAAAAAGAAGAAAGTTGAGAAAGCAGCTTCTATGACCACCGGTACAAGGGTGACTAGAAGTATTCAAGTCAAAAAGGAACCGGTATCCAAAGAATATGCAAAGAAGCAAACTGCAACAAAGAAGAGAGGTATACATCTCATTCTTGAAGCAGGAATCTGAGGATACTGATACTGAAGAAGAACCAAAGAAGATGAAATTGACTAGTAAGAAATCCAAACCAGTAGGAGACATTTCAAAGAAAAGTACTCCTATTAATGTTACATCATACAAACCAATGACTGATTTTGAGAGGACATTAAAAACATTAGGGAGGAAACGGTTTGATAATGTAAAAGAATATTTTGATTCATTTGATGAAGGTCAGAAACAAGAAATTGTTCAAGAGGTAATTAATCATCTATGTCAATACAATCAGTTTCCTCAAGATATTAAAAAGGACATTTTTTATTCTTTATATTCTATTCTTGAAAATAAATGGAAAATGGTTGCAGAATAGGATCAAGAAATTATTGATAGAGTTTTCATTCAATATTCTGTTGAGTTGTCTAGAGATGAATTATTAGCATTGATTGCTAAGTTCAAAGGACAGTTTCATTCTAAGACAAGGAGATTGAGGTTATTAGATGGAAAGATTCAACCTATTGAAGATGATACCCATCGTATAGCTAAAGACATTCAAAGGATGAATGAGCAATTGAAGTATCATAAAAATAAACCTGACCAAACAAAGACTAGAGCTCCACCGGAGCTAGATGTTGAAGAGTTTATTACACCAGATGTTGTCTATCCTATCAAAAATAAGGATGACACAAGCTCTCCATCAGTTATATTCTTTGTAGATGCTACTGAAGAAATCTAGGACATTGTTGACACAACTGGTAATGTCATTGAACCAATCAAGGAAACTGAATAGCTACTAGATATTATTGAGCAATAATTAGCAAAGGAAGTATCGGTTAATGAACCAAGTGTGGATATTCAACCGCCACCAAAAAAAGAACACCAAGTTGAAAATCAATTGCCACCGGTCACTACACCCACACAAGAGGAAGAAATAGAGGCAGAGAAAGAGAAACTAGAGAAAAGGGATGAAGAGAAAGAGAAACTGGAGAAAGAGGTTAAAGAGAAGGAGACTGGAAAGAAAAAGGATGAAGAGAAAGAGAAAAAAAAGGAGAAGATAGCAGAGAAAAAACATGAAAAGGAAAAAGCAAAGGTGAAGCAGCAAACTAATGATGATGATGACTCAATCAGTATACAAGGTCCAATTGATGTGGACAAATTGAGTGCATCTGAACTTATGGAGATTGCTATAGTGATGCAAGCCTAGGCTCAAAAGAAAAGGTTAAAAGAGTAGAGGAAAGAAGCAGAAACTATACAAACTATTGTTGACATTTTGTCAAGTCTCCTACCAGAGACTGACACTGGCAATTTTTCTACCCCTATCGGCAAGCTTGGACAGTTGGTTGCTAATGCTACTAACCAACTGAAAACACTTGAAGAAGTAGCACATACCCTAGCTGAAAAGAATTACAGGAAGAAGAGGGGAGAGCAATTAATGTCAAATATTGATAAAGGAAAGATTTCTTTATCTCTGAATAAAGATCTTTTGAGAACTTTTGTTGAAACTGGAGGAATAATTTTGGCCTATACGTCTAAAGTTTCATTTTTCTATTCTGATTTGAAGAAGAGGTGAGAAGATATAGAAAAGGAACTGGAGAGGATATGTAATGCTTACATACCATTACAGGATTCAGCCTTAGATTTTGGCAAATCAGTTGATGCTTTGCAACATATGCTAGATGTTTATGATTTTGAACAGGCCAAGTGACTCAAATCCTTGAAAGAACTAAAGAACCAGTTGAGTCCAAAAGTTGACATCCTTCAAAGGGCATACAAGGATTCAGAAGCGGTTTGGCTACCCCAGAGATAAGCACAGTAGATGCAATGGAAGAATTTGTTGCACAAGTTCTGACAACTATTGAGATCACTGAAACATTATTAGAAACATGGGATAATAATTTTGCAAAGATGAAGATTACTTTCAGTGACATTTTCTTAAAAATTGCAGTGAACACTCCTTGAAAAACTCTTATATTTATGTATATGTAATTTTTTATGCAAATTTTGATGTAATATATATGTATTTTACTTTTCAATTTGGCATTGTTGTCAAAGGGGGAGTATAATATGTATGTGATGTGAAAATTTTGTATGTACTGTTAAGGGGGAGTTTGTAAGGGGGAGTAGAAATATGTATGTACAATTTTTGTAAGCACACTTAGTTATAAAGTTGTAAAATTTTCTAAATGTTGCCATAAATGCCAAAGGGGGAGATTGTTGGCTTGATGATGATTTTTGTAATGGATGACTTTATGTGTTGCCATTGATGGCACATATACACACACACATATGTTCATATTGTCGTAGTCATTTTAGTTAAGACAAACTGGTACTACTCCTAAGTCTTTGTATTGCAAACCGGTATCATTTGTATAGAGAAGTCTAAACCGGTATGAAGGTATCTAAACCGGTGTATGTAGACAACCGGTATATGCAGGACTGACAATTGGTTTTAGTCAATTCCACTGACACCATTTGGAGATACAATGGAGATCAACAAGGAGGTGAATGAAGGACAATCGATCTATGAGTTGGAAGCGGTTAACACTCAACCAGTATCGGTTTTCCAACCATGTGATGAGTTATCACCGGTCATGATGAGTTATCTCTAACCGATATTTTTGGTGGTGATCTGTGATGTGTTATAGTAGATTTTCCAGATACACTGAACCTAGGAAATTGTGATGAGGTTCTTGAGCCGACATGAAATCTAATGTCTATAAAAAGACATTGTGATGAGCTATTTTGCAATACGAGATACAAGTGATGAGTTGATGCAATTTATTGAAGGAGTTGCAGAGTATGTCAGTGATGTAGTATTAAGTGAGTAGAAGAGGATCTATACAAGCAAGATGTGCTATTTCTAGATCATACCACTTGTTGTTTTCTAATCACTACAACAGTTAAATCCCCTAACCAGGTAAGCTCTAACAAGCTTCATTGTAAAAATCCTCTAACCAGGTGATCCATTAGTTTGGATTTGAAATCCTCTACCGAGGTTACTCCTAACAAGGTATTACCTTTAACCAGGTATAGCTCCTAATAGGGTTTTGGGATCTTTAACAAGATTCACTCCTAACAAAGCACTTTGTAGACCTTAACCAGTCAGTTACCTATATTTGCAGATAGTTAACTTATGAGTCCCATCTCAACGTGGTTTTTCCCAATTGGGTTTTCCACGTATAAACACTTGTGTTATGGTGAGTGTTTTACTTGTTGTGGATGCTTTCATAACACTTTAGATTGTATGCAAAGTCTTAAGTAAACTAGCTAATTGTTTTTACCGGTATGGGTTAAAGGTGTTATTGTTCTTTTCTATCACTGATTCACCCCCCCTCTCAATTCTTTATGTCTATCATAGCCATACAATTTGCAATATTTGATCATGACCGTTGATCTCTGCCACCTAAGCTCATGCACTCAAAAATCTATAAAAAGAGGTCTCCTAAGCCATTTTGAAAATAATAGACTAATAGTTAATCATATAGTCATTCTAGGAGTCTTCATCTTGCATCCATGAGTTTGAGTTTGAAGCAATTAGAAATTTTAGAATTATTATCATAACTTAATATCATGTTAGCTTAATATCATTTGCATATCATAGTATCAATTAACTATCAATCCATCCTTCATATGCCATCTTGGAAACTACCAGTGCTTGTCTGAGAGCAAATCATCTGCAACTAGGAATAGTGGAGTTAGGACACATTGAGACTTAAATCATGAAGGTAATAATGTTTTTATTTTATATTTATTTCATGTAGTTTCATTGGTTGAGTTTGGATTTCCTATAGTATTTTTTTGGTATTTTGTGAAGCTAATATGCTCCAGGTAGTATTTTGAAGATCAAATTTAAGTCGACACTTGTTTGGATTATAAACTTGTTTGAGATGAATACTTGTAAAACCTGGTTTCAAATTTATCCTGACAGAGATAAAGTAAGAAATGTTTCAAAAAGATGATCCAAAACTATGTTTAACTGCCTGAAAAAAGGGTTGTTTTTGTTCTTTGTTTTTTATGCAGTTTACTAGGAATACTGAAATAATGACTGAAAACGTTAATTCTAAGACCGAGAACGTTGTTTTTAAGACCCAGAACTCTCCTATGTTGACTGAAAATGCTACAATTTAGACTAAGAAAGCTAATGCTAAGACTAAGAACACTGAACTTAGTACCAGGAACATTGTTTTTAAGCCTAAGAACTCTAAACTTAGGACCATGAATGTCTATGTTAAGACCTAGAACTCTAAAGTTAATGCTCAAAACGTTGATGTTTAGACCCAGAGTGCTAAAATTTGGATTGAAAGAGCTAATGTTTAGACCCAGAGAGCTAATTTGTTGTGAAATGTGTAAATCCAACAGTTTAAAGTTTGAATTTGAAATTTTTGTTGAGATTCAATGGATGAAATTTTGATTTGATTTAAAAACACAGAAGCCATATTTTAAATAGACAGCTTGTCTTTGTTTCAAATGATAACATAAATTGTATGTTTGAGACTTTAAAGAAAGCCCAAGTTTTCACGAGTATATAACATGAAATACACACCAATAAATTATATCCTAAGGAAATTGGCTTCATTATTATTTCTCACCCCACATCTTAGTACCCTATCAGCTCACATAGCCTTGTCACCCCCTAAAGGGCGCTTGTATTTTTGCCTTTGTGAATGCTAGTGGAGTCCCATTATGAGCCTAGCAATAAGCATTCAAAAGGGGAGTTCACACGTATGTTCAAGAGGGACATATGGTGAGTATCTTTGGGAGAGATTCTTCCCCCTCCATGCACTAACAGAATAATAATGTTCGGAGGTGAACTGGGTAGCTTCTAGTTAAAAAGTGGTAGTTGTAAGGGTACCGTTCAAGTGGTCATAATTAGCAGCATTTTACACTCCGTTAAAGGAGGCTTCCCAGCCTGTAGAGGTTACGCTCTACAGGTTTTCACGCACCTTATAGGTACCTAGGGAAACATAACGTCATTATGACAACATGTAACACTCGTCATTTGTAACTTTCATCACAAACGCATTTGTTTATAGTGGCTTGGATTGCTTGACTTTAGTCATTGCCACTTGGTCGTTCCCTCTCACTCGGCCTTATAGGCTACTCTGGAGGCAAGCTCGCTAAAGATATGCACTAATGAAATGAAAGACGATGATTCTAGCTTTCTGATCACCTAATAAAGGTGAGAGCATACTTGCCTATCATCAAAGACACTTAAGACATGTTTGTTATTTTCTTTTCTAATTAGTCTATGTGCCTACTTAACAAGAATAAATGCAAAATCCTACAACTGCAAAAACAATGTTAGTAGTTTAGCATTCAGTCTTTGGCGGTGAAAAGGTTTATAACTTCGGTCCTTTGATAGCGAATAAGGTACCAGCAAATTAGCAAACTGCAAATCAGATTCTGGAAAATGACAGTTTATAAGCAGAACTAAAAAATGTAGAACAGAACATGAAAATGTTGAATCAATTACTCATAACATTGTATAAACTACTCAGAACGTTGTATAAACTACTCAAAATGTTGTTATGTCTACCCAGAACGTTGTTTTGTAGACCAGAAACGTTATTTTGGACACTTAGAATATTGTTTTATCAACCTAAAATGTTGAAATAGATACCTAAAATGCTATAGTAGAGACCAAAACCACCAAAATAGAGAAAAGATAGAATTAAGGAACAAATCCTCTACATTGCATAGTTGAAGATCAGGAGAAGGCCATTTTAGTTGATGAGAACGTTGGAGCGATGACCAAGAGCATGAAATTGAATTCTAATAGAGTTAATCTATGTTTCTAGAATGCTATTTTGCGTATATGTGAGAACCTGTCAAGAAAATTTCCTACAATCAAACTTTGTTAGAAATCAATGGGATCAGGCCCCACGGTGGGTGCCAATTAATGTGTGTAAAATAGTGTCACTTAATAATAAACACATAGATGAAACAATATGAAAATAGGAAGCAAATCAAAACTAAAACAAATGCAAACTCTTAGCCTCCTTTGAATTTGTTAAAGATGTGTAGGTGTGGCTCCTCCTCTAATCTTGAGGACCTTGAAGGTGTGTAGATGTGGCTCTCAGTAGTAAGCAATGACCATCAAGATGACAAATCAAGATATGAGTAGCTACATGCTTCTAATATGATGCAAGAGTATGATGAAATAATCTCAAATTAAGCTATGCTAATTATGCTAAATGCTCAAAATAAACTAGATTATCATGATTATGATACTCAAACGATGTTAAAGATGCTAAAATGCTCTAATTACTAAACATTATAAATGATTGAGAGATGCAAATTCACTATAGTAACAATGCAATTAAGCTATAATGCAAGGATGTTTGATATTCAAACTAGGGTTTATTTATAAGATTTCCTAGGCCAAGGCTGAGGTGGCAAGAATCGACAATTAGGATTTGATCTAGAGATATCAAAGGCTAGGATTGTGAAATTTGGAGAAGAGATTGGAGGGAGGGACACATGTCATCTATGTGGTGACAAGTAGCAAGGTTTTTCAACAAATTGTCCATGCGAGGGCAAGTGTCAAAGGAGAGAAGACATGTGGCAAAGGTGCCATGTGTCTTCACAGGGGTGTGTACACTCCAAATGGATTAGAAAGAGGTTACAATGTGCAAGTTGGAAGGGATAGGGTTAGTTACACCAAGGTCAAATTGAATGGGTTAGGTCAGGGGGTGGCTAGGCTACAAGGTTAGAAGGTGGTTAAAGGTAGGAGTCATGTGTTCATTTGAATTTAGAAATTCAAATAAATTGGAAAAAGGATAATTAACTTCAAGAAATTGATTTAATTTGTTTTATTTAATTATGGGATTAGAAGAATTGAATTTGATAGGGGGAATTAATTAGTTTAGTTTAATTAATCAAAGGGGGGTTGATGAATGAACTAAATGAATAAATTCATAGACTTAGTCATAAGTAGAAGAATTAAAAAGGGGTAATTAATTAAATCACTTGCATATTTATTCAATTAGGAAGGGTCATTAATTAAATAATTACATATTTAATCAATTATCTCAAGACCATTTTTCAGTGTATATAGGAAATACTCGGTCTTTAGGTGAAAACTTAAGAGAACCTTTTGATTGCAAAAAAGTAAAAACAAAAGACATATTTGATAATGAAAACCTCTCTAAGGTGTCAAAATATGGAAGCTTACCCTCTCTCGATGAGTCAAGAAGGATCCCCTCTTTTAGTAAAATGGTCACAATAAGTCAATCTAGGAAATAATGAAAGTCAAAAGATAGTCTACTTTGCAACATCACTCGCCCCAATAGAAAAAAAACTTCACAAATTTATTCACATAAAAGCATATCAACTTCGCATGCTCCTACGCAAACATGCTAGGAATAGACCCTAAAATAGTCCTCCATCATTTACCTCTTCATCTAGGAGCAAAACCAGTAAAGTAGAAGTTGAGAAAAATGCACCCACAAATTGCCCTATTGGTAAAAGTTGAGCTCAAAAAGCTATAAGATGTGGGTTTTATTAGACCAATTCATTACATAGAATGGATATCCAACCTTGTATCAATTACCAAGGTAGTTCAGAGCATCAAGATCTGTATAGACTTTTAGGATCTAAACTAGGCATCTTTGAAAGATGATTTCCCCTACTTAATATTGGTATGATTGTTGACCTCACAGTAGGATAAGAGATTTCATCTCTCGTGGACAGGTTCTTTTGTTATGATTAGATAAATATAGTGTTTAAGGATCAACACAAGACTACATTAACTTGTCCGTGGGGAACTTATTGCTAGAACGTCATGTCATTTGGTCTCCTGAATACAAGAGTAGCTTATTAGAGAGCAATGACCACTAGCTTTCACGATTTGATGCATAATATAATGGAAGATTATGTGGATGAATTTCTTATAAAATTAATTTATAGAGACAATCATTTAGATGTATTAACAATATTTTATGACAAACTTCCGAACAATACAAGGTTAGACTAAATACCAAGAAATGTTTCTTTGGGGTTACTTCCAAAAAGATCCTGGGATTCATTGTTTCTTGTTGAGGGATTGAAGTGGATCCAACAAAGGTGAAATAAATAATTGAGATAACTCCACCCAAAAACATTAGCCAATTGTGAAGTATCCAAGGAAAGTTACAATCCATTCGCAGGTTTATTTTCCCAACTAGCGGATAAGTGTCATCCCTTCCATTTTTTTCTCCACAAGGGTGTCCCCTTTAAATGAACCAACAATTGTTAACAATATTTTCAATTGATCAAAGACTATCTTCTATCTACACCAATCTTGATGCCTTAAATTGAAGGAAAACCTTTAATATTCTACATTTCAACTCTTGCTTCATCTTTGGGATCTCTCCTAGATCAACACAATGAAGAGGGAAAGGAAAGAGTAGTTTATTACATCAACCAAACACTTGTAGGATATGAGCTGACTTATACTCCAATAGAATGAGAATTCTTAGCAGTCATATTTACTTCTTAAAAACTTAGGCATTATATGCTAAATCACAAGACAATGCTCATAACAAAGATAGATCCACCAAAATATCTCCTTAAAAAAACATCTCTTGTAGGGAGGTTAGCTAAGTGAGTGATGATTCTCAATGAGATCTACATAGAGTATATTGATCAAAAGGAAATCAAAGAACAATAAATCATCAATCAATTAGCAGATGCGCCTATGATATCATATCATCCACTTGTATAAGTTTTTCCAAATATAACTATGTTCACAATGACTACATTCACCTAGTAGAAAATATACTTTCATGGAGCATGGAGAAGAAGAAGAAGAAATTATCCTTATCATCCCACAAGGAGACACTATACCAAAATCTTACAAGCTATATTTTTCATGTACAAACAACATTGTGGATTATGAATCTCTCATCACCAGTCTTAGGACAACAGTATAACAAAAAATCAAGGATATTCATGTCTACAGTGATTCCCAATCAATTGTGAGATAGGTCAATGATGATTATATGACAAATTATGAAAAAATCATGTCCTATAAGCATATGGTCGATGATTTCAAAAAGTACTTTGACCACATTAATTTTTAGCAAATTCCCAAGGTTCAAAATAAAGCAATTGATGTAATGGTTACAATAGGATCTTTTCTTGACATTCCAAATAACATAACACACTATGAGTTCTTGGTGGAATTATTAATGATCCTCGCCTTCGATTTCCCTCAATTTGAGTTTGTGTGTGAAATCGTTGGTCCCAACTCCCCTTGGTACCAACAAATACTACCTTCACAATCAATATATTTCTCATGACTTATCTAAGAACCAACAAAATATATTTATCCAATAAGATTCCTGATATGCTATCATAGCAGATACCTTATACCTAAAAAGTCTACATGAAACACTCCTTGTATATCTTAATTTAGAGGAGGCACAAATGGATTTGTAGGAAGTACACAAGGGTATATGTGGAGCACATTCTAGTATTCCCACCCTAGCAAATAAGCTCATGAGAACAAGGTATTATTGGCCAACAATGCAAAAAGATGCTTATCACTTATTGAAGAAATATCTCCAATGTCAAATACATGGAGATCTCATTCACTTGGCAGCTCAAGAATTGTAACCTATCACATCTTCATGACCTTTATCTCAATGGGGACTTGACCTTGCCGAAAAAATTAACTTGACCTTTGCTAACAACCATAAATTCATCCTATTCACCACTGAGTATTTTACAAAGTGGGTCAAAGCCATTCCCCCAACTTATGTTATCAGTAAACAAATTGCCAAGTTTATTCTTAACTACATCATATGT